>NW_027513095.1:1650000-1950000 GCF_048772815.1 Callospermophilus lateralis
ATTGTACCAAAGCCTAAATGGAATGTGAGTATGGGTTATGAAAATCACCCATGTCCACGTTGCCTAATGCTCTCAAATGTCAATCCTATTGGTGACTACATATTTGTTACTTCCTAAGATTATATATTCAATCTCAAGCCTGTTGAAAGTGTCTATTGCTATCACTCACTTTATACTTTGCCTGATTTCCTAATGTCGCTATTGATATCTGCTTTCCTACATATTTTCCCCATTTCATCACTGTGACTGACTCTTCACATGTGCTGACATTTACATTTTCTGTCTACCTGAAAACCTATTGCTAAAGAACTATTTGTCCAAATGCTATACTCACACTTTTTTCTAATCCTACCAACTATCTTCCTAATCCTACCGACTCTCCCTCTTTGAATGGTTGTTCTCCTCAACATTCAATCATCCAAGGTATCAGGTCCTATGCCATTTTGTATAGATTTATCTGAGACATCTGTGCAGAACATAATTAAATGCTAAGTATCCCAATCAAGGACCTAATGCCCTTCTGGGCTTCAAATGTTACCGAGATTTCTGTTTTCATTCATATATTTCACCTATATAATCTTATATATATCGCAGGTTCCCAATACCATTATTCATCCAGCAGAATGATCCTAACCCAAATCAAACATGTTATTAACCGTAACCATACACTGTTCCCTCAATCTAACTTTACAGAATAGCAGGGACAGAGTTGGTCTTACAATACAGGAATGTAGGAGATCTTCAACCTGCAGAGAACCTCAAAGGTCCATGCAGAAATGATCCATAAAGAAGATGTAGGCAGCTATGAAGGACCTGAGAGTGCGAAAGTCATCTTTCATGACAAAAAAAAAAACAGGTCAGGATGAAGGGATGTGTCTGAAGCAGTCTCTCTCTTCTTAATGTAGAGAAGATAGACCAAACCAGACTTGTGTGGAGAGCTGTTCCCGGGTGCCTGTGGTTGATATTCCATTCTAGCTTGTGAAACTGTCATAGGAAGTAGGGGCAGGATCCATCTCAGGGACCCTTGGAAGCAACTGTTAAGACAAAGTGGTTGCCAAGGCAGTGACCTCATTCAGTTCTAGACGAAGTGACCTATGTCACTTTCTTGTTGATGGAACACTTTGAACTGGGGATCCAGGAAGCCAGGCACCCTGAGGCAGTCCCAGTCCAAGTCCCAGTGGTATCAAATGTTTGGATTTAAGAAGGACAGAGTCAGTCTTTCTTGGCAACTAAATTGAAGATGGACAAATGCCAGGAAAGCTCTGAAGAGGGGCTTTACCTGAGAAAACAGGCAGTGGCTCACCGCTGGCTCCTGATAACATCACAGTTTTGGCCAAGGAGACCAGATCTGACATAGCACATAGCACGGGGGAACATAGTATGGCCCACCAGTCAGAGGACGCTCTGGATAGTCACAGACCTATTTGGGGAAAGAAGGTGCCTTTGTGGGTGTGTGTGTGTGTGTGTGTTTGATTTTGTCTCATGTTTTGAGAATATGTAGGAAAGTCGGTTTGTTTGGTTTGGAGTGGACTGTTTCTAGTAAGTCCTTTGAGAAGGCGAGTGTTTCTATGTCTGGATATCCCACTGTGTCCGTGGTTGTAGACAATAGAAAAGAGAATGCATCAATAGATGTGTCCTGTCTAGTAGAAATCTTCGCAGAATTCATCCTGTCCAATTTATGAATGGACTGCAGGTTACCTTATGGATGGGCAACACCTACTACCTTCCTACATTCGTGATTTCTTCCTGAATTCTGGCCACTCTCCCATAGGCTCATGGTTTTGTGTTCAAGATATGTATCTCCTCCACAATCTGGGACATGGCCATGTACTGGATAGCTGAAGAGAATGGTGAATATCTCAGAAAACTCAGATATCAGTGTGACCAGGAAAGTCTCAGTGGAGAAAATCTGCTTTGGGATTTTGCTTACCTATTGTTCTGTTGCCCTGAATGTAAGGAAGGTCTTTGCCTAAGGCCCCACATTTCCAATGCCTGAAAAAAACATTTTTCAAATGGAAATAAATGGGCATCACCTGTGGCTTCTGGCTTAATTGCTTTGCAAAGGGATATGTCTGAATCAGCCTCTCAGTGCAGTTTGAGATTATCGCTTAGATTCTCAGCACCTGATGGATCTAAAGAAAGATCCCATGTGTGCATCCAAATCCAAAATGGCCAAAAGAGAAGTCATTGTGATGAAGTCTCTTGCCTTCCTCTGTAAGGTTCCTGATCTCCATCAAGTGATAACAGGGATCTTTGGGTCAACTGAGTTCTTCAAGCCCTGCAGAGGCTAGCCCATAGGTGCTTGGGTTTTCTTATGACTGCAAATCACATAAAGAAACTATACCCGACAGTCAGTATGCCTCAAATTGGAAAAGCGGAACAGTATTAATGGCATGCCTCTTTGATCAGTCCTGGTTCACAGGAACGTTGTCCAGGAAACACTGACTTTAGACAAATTAAGGGCAAGGGAGCTTATTTTGACATTGTCTTGTGCTGTGTGCCTCATAAAAACTTCCAGCCAAGGTTATGATGAGTGACTATATGGAAGAAAATGAGGGCCATGTGGGAGTGTTTTGGTTTTAATTCTGGTCATTGGTGTGGCGGTTGGAAGAGATGACTGGGTCAACTGGTCTTGAACTCTGGTGTGTTTCCACGTAGAGACTGAGTTTTGAAACTGATCTCAGAGAAGTATTGCCATGAATTGTGTTGGGATTTTAGGAGGCCACGCATGAGAGTCGCCCTTGGAACCTGAGATCTAGGACCAGGGTGGCTTTCCACAAAGAACTGGGAATCTCAGCCTGGATATCACATGATTTTATTCCGAAAGACTTGGCAGCCATAGTTGAGAGTCAAAAGACATAGGACCTCACATTGTAGACCTCAATGGTCCTGGCTTCAAGTGACCTTTGTCCACTCTTTGGAAAGCCTTGCCTGTGAGAGTTCTCTAGAATTTTCTTTGAAATGAACTTTCTCAACATTTAATGGTTCCTGAATAATTGAAATCCACAGTGCATCCAACGTCATCCTTGAAAAATGGCTAGATAAATAACACGAAATTTTTGAAATTTCCATTACCAGGTGGAACTGCAGAAACTTTCGATGTCCTGTTGCTTACCATGAGTGTACCAGACAGTGCCTTGATTAACAGGGTTTCATGAAATTTGTTTAGAACAGAGAAGCCAATATTTTGGAGCCTGCTGAGTAGTGGGCCTAGAGCAGTGGTGGAGAGGTGTGTGATAAAACATCATGGTGGGGCCATTTGTATCTCCCATTGGCTTCCAAATGGCTTGTAACTGACAGAGTGCAGACATCAGACCCTTATATGTAAAAGCATCTTGTTATATGGCGTAGTTTCAGGGCAATGTTCAGAATCAGGTTGCTATGGACAAGCGGGCAATCTTTGAGAGATAGAAGCCTGGTTGGTGAATTTTCTTGCAGACCCTGACCCACCACACGTGACAGAACTACCTCAAGCACTGTTTCCCAGTTGAACTCCTTGTATTTCGTGAAGCATGAACCAAACTCCAAGTGCAGCAGCAAGAAACACCACGAAAAGTGGAGGATGACCAAATGGTTTCACAGTCCACACGGGGAGACAATAAGCCCCCAGTGCCCACAGTTTACCTACAAAGAGAGAATTCAGCACTGCTGCCTCGTGTTCATTGGAAAATAAGAAATGTTGTCCTCCAGGTCTCATAGTTGCAGACACAGCTTTGAGGGTCTCACTACAAAGGAAGCTTAACTCCAGACAACAACCTATATTTCAGTGCCCAATTTCACTGGCAGTTTCTCAAGAAGTTTTAGGCAAGCAGAGCTTCATGTTTGTGGAGTGTGTACCCTGTCCTTACTTTTGGAAACTCCTAATCCACCTCCAAGTTTGTGCACTCCTGAGCATTTTCTATTCCAGAAATGTAATCACAGATTTTGTAACTCTTCTACTCTAATTGTGTCTCCCTTGGGGCGAAAGTAATGACAAGGCATTGTTCTGGATGAGAGTCAGAAGATTAATTTTTCTATTTTCCATTTGAAATTCTGAATCCCTGACACTAACCCATATTCTACTAGACTCTGACTACTAATCCAAATATGATGGAAGAAAATAATCCAAACAGTACATAAATACTTGCAGTTCAGAGTTGGACTTGCCTTTTGCATGATAAAGGGTAGGTGTTATAAATCTATTCAATATTTAATTGAAATAGTTCTCCATGTGTTTTTAATGTTAACAAATATGTGAATTATGTCTCCCATTCTCTGGAGCTTATTCAGCACATGTATTTTTATATGCACCAATAGAATCCTACAAGGTATCACACGTACATCCTTGTGAGGTATATGACTTAGCAGATACAAAGTGTGAGAAGTGATCACTCCTCCTAAACGCTGTTGGAACTGAAAATTCAACCTTTGGGTGAGCTTCCCAGTGGAACAACATTATACATAAACCCATGTTCACTAAAATGAATGTTTTTGCATCTTTATGATATATATTTCATGATGAATTTCGATTGGCAAATATATTGCTACTTTTTAATGTCTGTGTTTGTGTGTGTGTGTGTGTGTGTGTGTGTGTGTGTGTGTGTGTATATATATATATGTGTATATATACACATATATATATATATACTCTCCATATTTTTAAAAATATGAAATATATGTGTCTTATATACACTCCCTAAATTCATTCATGTTCATGTATGTGGATTAATAATCAACTTTTCACAAGATTATTCTTAGAAATATTCATCCACCCGAAATACATATTTGTTTCCTAGTACTGAAAACTAACTTCAGTAAAAGGTGCATACAAATCCTAATATGTCTACTTTAACTGACCCAGTTTAACATCAATGCATGTAGGTACCTATGGGACATGATGTGTATTTTGACATTAATTTTTATTCCACACTGGTACATTACTATTTCTTCAGTTTATGCAAATCTCAGTATATATATTTTATTCACTAGTTAGCAAATTTATAGGCATTTGTTTCACTTTCAATCACTTCCTGCTCCAGAACACATGTATTCCTCTATGTTTCTTGACTGGTCTATTCATGAGACTTTTTTCCAAATATATTATTTTCGATTTCCATAATCAATTTTGAACCAAAACTCACACACCCTTCATGATAAACCATAATCCTAAGATTATCGTTAGATATATAACTGGTTTGAATGAATGATTGCATATCAATATAAAATTTCTTATAAATTTTCAGATATTTATTCAATCCATTATTTAAAGTGGATCCAGTTATATTATTTATTCACAGTATGGTCTATTCATGCATTATTTCTCTATTCATTGAAACAGGGTACACCTATTTGTACCCCCATACTAATTTGTAAGTCTTCAAAATATTGCTCGCAGAATTGGTGGAAGAAATACTCTTTTCACCTGATCTACATACACATTTTATTACAGAAATATTCTGGACACAAAAAGCAAAGGTCACACTTACAATTGTACCAAAGCGTAAATGGAAAGTGAGCATGGATTACTAAAAACATCCATGTCCAGGTTGCCTAATGCTCTCAAATATCAATTCTATTTTTGACTACATATTTGTTTCTTCTTAAGATTATATATTCAACTTCAAACCTGTTGAAAATGTCTAACCCTATCACACAATTTATACTTTGCTTGATTTCCTAATGTCTCTATTGAGATCTGCTTTCCTATATTTTTCCCCAGTTCATCATTGTGACTGACTCTTCACATGTGCTTACATTTACATACACTCTCTACCCGAAATCTTATTGCGAAAGAACTTTTGGTCCAAATCCTATACTCACTCTTCTTTCTAAACCTACCATCTACCTTCCTAATCCTACCGACTATCAGTTTTTGACTGGATGTTCCCTTCAACATTCAATATCCAAGGTACAAGGTACGATGCCAGTGTATACTGATTTATCTGAGACATCTGTGCTGCACATTACTCAAAGCTAAGTATCCCACTCAAGTCCCCAATGCCCTTCTGGGCTTCAAATCTTACCTAGATTTCTGCTTTCATACTTATGTTTCACATATATATTCTTGTAAATATCGCATTTTGCCAATACCATTATTCATCCCGCAGAATGATTTGTAACCCAAATTGAACATGTTATTAACCCTAACCATACACTGTTCCCTCAGTATAACTTACTTAAGAGCAGGGACAGTGTGGGTCTTACAATATAGGAATGTAGATGATCTTCCACCTGCTGAGAACATCAAAGATCCATGGAGAAATGATCCTTGCAGAAGATATAGGCAGCTATGTAGGACCTGAGAGAGCAATAGTCATCTTCCATGGCAAACAACCTGGTCAGGATTAATTGATAGTCTGAATCAGCCTCTCTCTTCTTAATGAAGAGAAGATGGACTGAACCAGGCCTCTGTGGAGAGCTGTTCCCTGGTGCCTATGGTTGATATACCATTCTAATTTCTGAATGTGTCACAGGATGTTGGGGCAGCCTCCATCTCATGGGAACCCTGGATGCAACTGTTAGCACAAAGTGGTTACCAAGGTAGTGACCATATTCAGTTCCTGAAAGAAGTGACCTCACTTCACTTCCTTGGTGATGGAATTCTCACAACCTGGGATCCAGGAAGGAAGGCACCCAGAGCCAGTCCCACTCCCAGTTCCAGTGGGCTAACTTGTTTGCTTTTCCCAAAGACATAGTCAGTCTTTCTTGGTACCTACTGATGTGAGGATGGAAAATGCCAGCAGAGCTCTGATGAGGGGCCTTTCCTGAGAAAGCAGGTAGTGGCTCACCTTTGGCTCCTGACAACTTCACAGAGTTGGACAAGGAGACCAGATCTGAAACAGGACAGGCCATTTTGGGGGAACATAATATGGCCCACCAGTCAGAAGACACTCCGGATAGTCACAGACCTATTTGGGGGAAGTAAGTGCCTTTGCCGTTGTAGGTGTGAGTTTGTGGTTTTTTCTCATGTTCTGAGAATAGGTAGGAAAAGTGGTTTGTTTGGTTTGGAGTGGACTGTTTCTAGTAAGTCGTTTGACATGGTGAGTGTTTCTAGGTCTGTGTATCCCACTGTATCCGTGGTTGTAGACATTAGAAAAGAGAATGCATCAATGGATGTGTTGTCTCTAGTTGAAAGCTTCCCCGCATTCATACTGCCCAATTAATGAATGGACTGCAGCTTGCCTTATGGATGGGCAACATCTACTATCTTCTAAAGTTCCTGTTTTCTTTGTGAATTCTGGCCACTCTCCAGAATAGGCTCATGGTTTTGTTTCCCAAATATGTAACACCACAAGATTCTGTGACATGGCCATGTACTGGATTGCTGAAGGGAATGGGAGCATCTAAGAAAACTCAGATTTCAGTGTGACCAGTAAAGTATCAGTGGAGAAACCCTTCTTTGGGCCATTTGCTTACTTCTATTTCTATTACCCTGAATGTCAGGAAGGTCTTTGCCTCAGGCCACCCCTTTGTGTAGCCTGAAGAAAACTGTTTTCATATGGAAATGTATGGACATCACCTGTGCCTCTTTGCTTAATTGATTTTGAATGAGATGTGTCTGAATCAGCCTCTTGTCCTTGTATGAGGTTGTGGCTTTGATTCTCAGCACCTGATGAATCTAAAGAAAGATCCCATGTGCTTCCAAAACTAAAATGGCCAAAAGAGCAGTCATTGTTGATGAATATTTTTGCCTTCTTGTTTTAGGTTCCTGACCTCCATAAAGTGAGAATCGGGATCCTTTGGGTCAAATGAGTTCTTGAAATCCCTGCAGAGGCTAGCCCATATTTGCTTGGGTTTTCGCATGACTCCAAATCACATAAAGAATCTATACCCTACAGCCAGTAGGCCTCAAATTGGAGAAGTGGAACACTTTAACAGCAGGAATATTTGATCATTCCTGGTTCACAGGAAGAGTGTCCAGGCCATCATGATTTTAGGCAAATGAGGGGCAAGTGAGCTTATTTGGGCTCATAGAAACCTCCAGCTGGAGGTTATGATGAGTGTCTACATGGAAGAAGATGATGGCCCTGTGGGAGTGTTTTGATTTTAATTGTGGTCATTTTTTGGTGGATGGAAGGGATGACTGGGTCCACCTGGGCTTGAACTCTGGTGTGATTCCCCTTAGAGACTGAGTTCTGAATCTGACCTCAGAGAAGTATTGCCATGAATTGTGTTGGGATTTTAGGAGGCCACGCATGAGACTCACTCTTGGAAACTGAGATCTAGGCCCAGGGTGGTTTCCACAGAGGCCTTAGAATCTCAGCCAGGATATCACATGATTTTATTCTGAAAGACTTAGCACCCATATTTGAGAGTCAAAACACACATGGACCTCACATTGTAGATGTCAGTTGGCCTGGCTTTAGGAGACCTTTTGGCAACTGTTTGAGAAGCATTGACTGTGAGAGTTCTCCAGAGCGTTCATTGTAATGAACTTTCTCAACACTTAATGGTTCCTGAATGAATTGAAACCCACAGTGCCTCTAACTTCATCCTTGAAAAATTTCTAGATAAATGCCATGAAATTTTTGAAATTCCCATGACCAGGTGGCAGTGCAGAAACTTTTGATGTCCTGTTGCTGATCATGTGTATACCAGACAGTGCCTTGTTTTTGACTGGGTTTCATTAAAATGGTGTAGAACAAGAGAAGCCAGTAATTTGGAGCCTGCTGAGTAGGGGGCCTAGAGCAGTGGTGGGCAGGTGTGTGATAAAACATCATCTTGGGGCCATGTGAATCTGCCATTGGCTTCAAAATTTTTTGTGACTGATATAGTGCAGACATCAGACCCTTATATGTAAAGGCATCTTGTTAAATGGTAAGTTTTCAGGGCAATATTCAGAATCAGGTTGCTATGGTTATTGGGGCAAGCTATGTGGGATACAAGCCTGGTTGGTGCATTCTCCTGCAGACCCTGACCCACCACACGTGACAGAACTCCCTCCAGCACTGTATCTCAGATGAACTTTTTATGTTTTGTGAAGCAAATACCAAATTCCCAGTGCAGCAGCAAGAAATACCACGAAAAGTGGAGGATGACCAAATGTCTTCACAGTCCCCACTGGGAGACACTTATCTTCCAATGGACACAGTTTAGCTACAAAGAGAGAATTGAGCACTGCTGCCTCATGTTCATTGGAATATAAGAAACCATGTCTTTCGGTTACATAGATGCAGACCCAGCTATGATGGTCTCACTACAAAGGAAGCTAAAGCTCATGACAACAACATATATTTCAAGTGCCCAACCTCAGAAGCCGTTTCCCAAGGATTCTTAGGCCAGCAGAGCTCCTTTTTGTGGAGTGTTTACCCTGTCCTTTACTTTTGGAAACTCCTCTACCACCTCCAAGGTTGTGAACTCCGGAGCATATTCCATTCCATATATGTATTCATAGATTTTCACACTTTTCTACTCTAATTGTGTTTTACTTGGGGCGTAGGTAATGTCAAGGCATTGTTCTGGATGTGAGTGGGAAGATTTTTGTGTAGCACATATTTACATACACATTGGATTCATTTTTCAATTTTCCATTTGAAATACTGAATCCCTGACACTAACCCATACCCTACTAGTCTCTGACTAATAATCCTAATATGATGGTGAAAAATAAGCCAAAAAGAGAAGAAACACAAGCAGTTCAGAGGACGCATTGTGTATAGTTGGAATTGCCTTTTGCATTATATAATGTAGGAGTTATAAGTCTAGTCAATTTTTTTGTTGAAATAGTTCTAAATGTGTTTTTAAAATTAGCAAATATGTGAATCCCTGTCTCCCTTTCTCTGTAGCCTATTCAGCACATGTATTTTTATATGCACATATAGAATTCTACCTGATATCACTCGTATACACTTGAGAGGTGGCTGAATTGACAGATGCAAATTGAGAGAAGAGTTCACTCCTCCTAAACGCTGTTGGAACTGAAAATTCAACCTATGGGTGAGCTTCCTAGTTGAAAAACATTATACATGAATCCATGTTCAGTAAAATGAACATTTTTCGATCTGTGGATTATATACTTTTCATGATGAATTTCTATTGGCATATATGTTGCTACTTTTTTTTCTTTTATTGGTTGCTCAAAACATTACAAAGCTCTTGAATATCATATTTCATACATTAGATTCAAGTGGGTTATAAACTCCCATTTTTACTCCAAATACAGATTGCAGAATCACATTAGTTACACATCCATATTTTTACATAATGCCCTATTAGTTACTGTTGTATTCTGCTACCTTTCCTATACTCTACTATCCCCACTCCCCTCTCTTCCCATCTTCTCTCTCTACCATACCTACTGTAATTCATTTCTCTCCTTGTTTATTTTCCCACAACCTCTTATATGTAATTTTGTGTAACAATAAGTGTCTCTCTCCATTACCATGCAATTTCCCTCTTCTCTCCCTTTCCCTCCCACGTCATGTTTCTGCTTAATGTTAATCTTTTCTTCATGCTCTTCCTCCCTGCTCTGTTCTTAGTTGCTCTCATTATATCAAAGAAGACATTTGGTAATTGTTTTTTAGGGATTGGCTAGATTCACTAAGCATAATCTGCTCAGTGCCATGCATTTCCCTGCAAATTCCATGATTTTGTCATTTTTTAGTGCTGCGTAATTCTCGATAGTATATAAAAGTCACATTTTTTTTATCCATTCATCTATTGAAGGGCATCTGGGTTGGTTCCACAGTGTAGCAATTGTGAATTGTGCTGCTATGAAAATCCATGTGGCAGTATACCTGTAGTACGCTCTTTTAAGGTCTTTAGGGAATAGTCCGAGAAGGGCAATAGCTTGGTCAAATGGTGCTTCCATTCCCAGCTTTCCCAGGAATCTCCATACTGCTTTCCAAATTGGCCGCACCAGTTTCAGTCCCACCAGCAATGTACAAGAGTACCCTTTTCCCCACATCCTCGCCAGCACTTGTTGTTGTTTGACTTCATAATGGCTGCCAATCTCACTGGATTGAGATGGTATTTTAGGGTGGTTTTTATTTGCATTTCTCTTACTGCTAGAAATGGAGAGCATTTTTTTCATGTACTTGTTAATTGATTCTATGTCCTCCTCTGAGAAGTTTCTGTTCAGGTCCTTGGCCCATTGGGTTATTGGTTATCTTATTGTCTAATTTTCTAAGTTCTTTGTATACTTTGTATACTCTGGATATTAGGGCTCCATGTGAAGGGTGAGGACTAAAAATTTGTTCCCATGATGTAAGCTCCATATTTACCTCTCTTATTGTTTCTCTTTCTGAGAAAAAATAATTCAGTTTAAGTAAGTCCCATTTGTTGATTCTTATTATTAACTCTTGTTCTATGGGTGTCCTATTAAGGAATTTGGAGCCTGACCACACAATATGTAGATCGGAGCCAACTTTTTATTCTATCAGAAGCAGAGACTCTGATTTGAATCTAGCTCCTTGATCCACATTGAGTTAACTTTGGTGCATGGCGAGAGGAGGGGATTCAGTTTCATTTTGTTGCATATGGATTTCCAGTTTACCCAACACCATTTGATGAAGATGCTATCCTTCCTCCATTGCAGGCCATTAGCTCCTTTATCAAATATAAGATAGTTGTAGCTTTTTGGATTAGTTTCTGTGTCCTCCATTCTGTACCATTGGTCCACCCGCCTGTTTTGGTACCAGTACCATGCTGTTTTTATTATGATTGCTCTGTAATATAGTTTGAAATCTGGTATCGCTATACTGCCTGATTCACACTTCCTGCTTAGAATTGCTTTTGCTATTCTGGGTCTTTTATTTTTCCATTTGAATTTTATGATTGCTTTATCTATTTCTACAAAAAGTTTCTATGGGATTTTGATTGGCATTGCATTAAACCTATAGAGAACTTTTGGTAATATCACCATTTTGATGATGTTAGTTCTGCCTATCCATGAACACGGTATATTTTTCCATCTTCTAAGATCTTATTCTATTTCTCTTTTTAGGGTTCTGTAATTTGCATTATATAAATCTTTCACCTCTTTTGTTAGGTTTATTCCCAAGTATTTAATTATTTGAGGAAATTGGGAATGCAGTGTTTTGACTCATTTTTGTTTCAGAAGTTTTGTCGCTGATATACAGAAATGCCTTTGATTTATTCATGTTGATTTTGTATCCTGTCACATTGCTGCATTCATTTATGAGTTCTAGTAGTTTTTTCTGTAGACCCTTTTGGGTCTTCTATGTATAGAATCATGTCATCTACAAATAGTGATAATTTAAGTTCTCCTTTTCCTATTTTTATGCCTTTAATGTCTTTCATCTCTCTAATTGCTCTGGCCAGTTTTTCGAGAACTATATTGAATAGAAGTGGTGATAGAGGACATCCCTGTCTTGTTCCAGATTTTAGAGGGAATGCCTTCAATTTTTCTCCATTCATAATGATGCTAGCCTGAGGATTAACATAGATAGCTTTTACAATGTCGAGGTAAGTTCCTGTTATCCCTAGTTTTTAAAATGTTTTGAACATAAAGAAATGCTCTACTTTGTTGAATGGTTTTTCTGCGTCTATCGAGATGATCATATGGTTCTTATCTTTAAGTCTATTGATGTTGTGAATAACATTTATTGATTTCCATATATTGAACCCTCCTTGCATCCCAGGGATGAATCCAAGTTGATCATGGTGCACGATTTTTTTGATGTGCCTTTCTATCCAATTCGCCAGAATTTTAATGAGGATTTTTGCATCTAGGTTCATCAGAGATATTGGTCTGTAGTTTTCTTTCTTTGAGGTGTCTTTGTCTGGTTTCAGAATCAGGGTGATGTTGGTCTCATAGAATGAATTCGGCAGAGCTCCCAGTTTTTCTATTTCCTGAATAACTTGAGAAGTATTGGTATTAATTCTTCTTTAAAGGTTTTGTAAAACTCTGCTGTATACCCATCCGGTCCTGGGCTTTTCTTGGTTGGTAGTCTTTTGATTGCTTCTTCTACTTCATCCATTGATATTGGTCTGTTTAAATTGTGTGTTTCCTCCTGACTCAGTCTGGGCAAATCATATGACTTAAGAAATTTATCGATGTCTTCACTATTTTCTATTTTATTGGAATACAGGTTTTCAAAATAATTTCTAATTTTCTTCTGTATTTATGTAGCATCTGTTGTAATATTACCTTTTTCATCCCGTATGTTAGTAATTTGATTTCTCTCTCTTCTTCTCTTCGTTAGCATGGCTAAGGGTCTGTCTATCTTATTTATCTTTTTGAAGAACCACCTTTTAGTTTTGTTAATTTTTTCAATAGTTTCTTTTGTTTCAATTTCGCTATGATTTTAATTATTTCTTGCCTTCTGCTACATTTGCTGTTGTTTTGCTCTTCCTTTTCTAAGGCTTTGAGATGAAGTGTGAGCTCATTTATTTGTTTTTCTTTTCTATTTTGAGGAATGACCTCTAGGCGATGAATTTACCCCTTAAAACTTCTTTTCATTGTACCCCATAGAATCTGATATGTTGTGTCTGTATTTTCATTTATCTCTAAGAATTTTTTGATTTCCTCCTTTATGTCTTCTGTAACCCATTGATCATTCAGTAACATATTCTTCATTTTGGATGTGATGTATGATTTTTTCTTCCTTCTTTTATCATTGGTTTCCAGTTTCATTCCATTATGATCACAAAAAATTCATGGTATTATCTCCACCCCTTTATATTTACTGAGGGTTGCCCTATGGCATAACATATGGTCTATTTTTGAGAAGGATCCATGTGCTGCTCATAAAAAAGTATATCCACTTGATGATGGTTGATATATTCTATATATGTCAGTTAAGTCTAGGGTATTGATTGCGAGATTGAGTTCTATAGTTTCTTTTTTCAACTTTTGTTTGGAGGATCTGTCCAATGGTGAGAGAGGTGAGTTGAAGTCACCCATAATTATTGTATTGTGGTCTATTTGATTCTTTAACTTGAGGAGAATTTGCTGCGTGAATATTGATAATTGTTATGTCTTGTCGGTGAATGGTTCATTTTAGCAGTATATAATGTCCTTCTTTATCCCTTTTGATTAAATTAGTCTTGAGGTCGATTTTATTCGATAGGAGGATGGCCATCCCTGCTTGCTTACGAGGACCGTGTGCATGGTATAAATTTTCCCAATCTTTCACCTTCAGCCTGTGTATGTCTTTTCCATTCAGATTTGTCGCCTGGAGGCAATATATTGTTGGATTTTTTTTTATTTCAAGTTACAAGCCTATGTCACTATATTCGAGAGTTTAAGCCATTTACTTTTAGAGTTACTATTGATATATGGTTTGTACTGCCACCCATGTTTGCTTATATCTTTTTTTTTAATTAGTTTGTTTCTCCATGATTAGCTTTTCCCCCGCCCTCTGTCATTACTGAGGCACTTCTCACTCATGGTTTTCGTTGTTGATTTTCATTTCTTCCTCGTGTAGTGTTTTGCTCAAGATGCTTTGCAATGCTGGTTATCTGGCTGCAAATTCTTTTAGGTTTTGTTTATCATAAAATATTTTTATCTCGTTGTCTTACCTTAAGCTTAATTTTGCTGGATACATAATTCTTGGTTGGCATCCATTGTCTTTCAGTGTTTGAAGTACGTTGTTCCAGGATCTTCTCACTTCCAGCATCTATGATGAAAAATCCATTGTTAACCTTTTTGGTTTACCCCTGATTGTAATGATTGTAATCTGCCTCCTTTCTCTGGTAGCTTTTAATATTTTCTCTTTGTTCTGTATATTGGATATCTTCATAACAATTTGTCTTGGCATTGGTCTACTGTGATTTTGTGTGCTCGATGTCCTGTAAGCATCTACAATTTGTTTATCCCTTTCCATTTTTATTTCTGGAAAGTTTTCTGTAATTATTTCATTCAGCAGGTTTCTCATTCCCTTGGTTTGAATCTCTGTACCTTCCTCTATCCATATGACTCATTAGTTTTTTTTTTTTTTTATGTTATCCCATATCTCTTGAATGTTTTCTCATAATTTTTTACAGCATTTCTTTGTTGGCTAGACTTTTTTCAAGATGATATATTTTGTCTTCATTCTGTCTTCTACTTGCTCTACACTGTTAGTGATACTCTCAATTGAATTTTTAATTTGGTTTATCATTTCCTTGATTTCTAGAATTATTGTTTGATTTTTCTAATAATCTCTATCTCCTGATAAAGATGCTTAATTTCTTATTTTATCTGTTTATGTAATTTATTTTCAATGCGTTCTATCACTGTTTGTTTTTGCTGTCTCGTATCCTCTTTAAGGTTCCATTCCATCTGTCTAAGGTATTCCTTGAGTTCTTTATATGACCATTTTTCTGATGACTCTAGGTGCTCTTGAATATTTAGGCTGTCCTTCATTGTTAGTACTCCTTTTCTTCCTTGCTTTTTTATGCTTCTCATGTTACTTCTAGTTCTGTTTGACTACTGAGTTACTGCTTACTCTTATAAATTTATTTGATGCTTGAGAGGAAAGATATTAGAAGGGAAGGGAGAAGTCACTAAAGAGAATGAGAGTAGGCAGGTAGAATTCAAGTAAGGGGGAATAAAAAAATTGAAATGAAATGAAAAGACAAAAAAAATAGAAAATAAAGAAAGAAAATTTTAAGTAATAATGATGATTAAAAAATTGAAAATTAAAATTTAAAATAATAATATTAATAATAATAATAATAAAATATAAGAAATTAAAAAAATAAAAACATTTAAAAAAGTTAATGAACAACAACAACAAAAATGAAAATGAAAGAAAAAGAAAAAAATACAAATAAAAAATAGTAATAATACATGCAGTCCTAGAGTTCAATTAACTTCTCTTCCAGTAGGTGGAGCTGTGCGCACTGGGCCAAGCTTCTCCTCTCAATAAGTGGGAACCAATCACTGTGCAGCAGCTCTTCCTCCCAGACTGCGCGGGTCTCCAACCCTGAGTGCCTAGGGCCTTCTCTTGTGCTTCCTCAAGCCAGGCCCCACTCACCTGTGACGCTCACCACAATACTGGTTACAAGCCAGGCCTCTGCTCCTGGTAGCCCTGTTTCCATGAACGCCTGGGCACACTCTCCTTGATTGCCTCCCTCAGACCCTAAGTTTGTAGAGCTTGGGGCTGAGAAACCCCAGCGAATTTGCTTGCCCTTCGGGAGCCATGGCCCCGGTAGGTGGTGTAAGAGACCTCAATTGTCAGCACTGGTGGGAGCGGTAGCCGGCAATTACACGCCTCGAGTCCCGAGCCAATCCTGATTCCCTAGGTCTGGGTATCGCGCTCCTTGGAGAGCTGGGAGGGGCCATTACGGCAGAGGTGGGAAGGGCCCTTGAGGTTTCGCTGCGGTGTTGAGAGAGATGGCAATGGGATAACACACTTGTCGCACTGGTTTCAATGAAGTTATCTCCTCTGACTGTGACGTCAGTTCGCTGCCATGGTGGTATCCCATTAAAATGGTGACCGTTCGTTCCCTTTGCTGGGTGACCAATGCAACAGGTGGGTCCTGACTATCTCTCCCAAGCCCCATTTCAATCCTGTGGCCACTGCCTATGAAGGCTCAGTTGGCTTTTAACTCTGTCAATTCCGAAAGCCCGACCAATTATTTCAGCGGGAATGTTAATGCTGAGTCACAAAAACCAGATGAATCTAAGATTGAATGCAGCCAATGCGGGCTTTGTGTGTCTTCTGAGGGGCGCAGACTGTTCGCCCCAGATTCACAACAGGTCAATATTGCCTAGTGATTCTGAGCAAACAGCATTTAGACAGTTTACGACTCCCTATGCCCGCGCAGCTGAAGAGATCAGAGACTTGAATTCTCCATGCCTGCCTTCATAATGGATCTCCTGTATTGCTACTTTTTAATATCTGTGCATTTGCGTGTGTGTGTGTATATATATATATATATATATATATATATATATATATATATATACTCCTTAGATTTTTCAAAATATGAAACATATGTGTCTTATTATGCACTCCCTAAATACATTCATATTCATATCTGTGGATTTATAATCAACTTTCAACAAGATTATTTTCAGAAATAATCATCCACCTGAAATACATATTGTTTCCTAGTACTGAAAACTAAATTCAGTGAATGGTGCATACAAACCCTAATATTTCTACAGTTACTTAGCCAGTTTAAAATGAATGCAAGTAGATTCCTAGGGGACATAATGTGTATTTTGACTTTCATTTTTATTCAACACTTGTACGTTACTATGTCTTCAGTTCATGCACATGATGGGATATATATTTCAGTCACAAATTAGAAAATTTATAGGCATTTGTTTCACGATCAATCACTTCCTGATTCAGAACACATGTATTCCTCCATGTTTCTTGACTGGTCTTTTCATGAGACTTCTTTCCAAACATATTATTTTTGTTTAACATCATCACGTGTAAAGCAAAACTCAAACACCATTCATCATAAACCATAATCCTAATATTACCATTAGATATATAACTGGTTGGAATGAATGATTGTATATCAATATAAGATTTCTTATATATTTTCACATATCAATTCAATCCATTATTTAAAGTGGAATCAGTTACGTTATTTATTCATAGTATGGTCTATTCATGCATTATCTCTATATTAATAGACACAGGGTACACCTCTTTGTACCCCTAATACTAATGTATAAGTCTTCAAAATATTGCTCCCAGAAATGGTGAAAGAAATACTCATGCCACCTGATCTACATATACATTTTATCACAGTAATATTCTGAACAAAAAAAAAACATAAAAATGTCACACTTGTGATTGTACCAAAGCCTAAAAGGAAAGTGAACGTGATAACTAATAACATCCATGTCCAGGTTGCCTAATGCTCTCAAATGTCATTCCCATTCGTGACGAGATATTTGTTTTTTCCTATGATTATGTATTCAAACTCAACCCTGTTGAAAATGTCTAATCCTATCACTCACTTTATACTTTGCCTGATTTCGTAATGTCTCTATTGACACCTGCTTTCCTACATATTTTCCCCAGTTCATCATTGTGACTGACTCTTCACATGTGCTGACATTTCCATTCACTCTCTAAACAAAACCCTATTGCTAAAGAAGCTTTTTATTCCAAATCATATACTCACTCTTCTTCCTAAACCTACTGACTATCTTCCTAATCCTACTGACTATCCCTTTTTGACTGGATGTTCTCTTCTACATTCAATCATCCAAGGTACAAGGTCCTATGCCACTGTATTTCGATTTAACTGAGACAACTGTACAGAACATAATTCAACACTAAGTATCCAAATAAAGGGCCCAATGCCCTTCTGGGCTTCAAATCTTTCTTAGATTCCCGTTTTCATACATATATTTCACGTATATATTCTTATAAATATCGCAGGTTTCCAATCTCATTATTCTTCCTGCAGAATGATTCCTAACCCAAATCGAACATATTATTAACCGTAACCATACACTCACTTTGCAGGAGAGCAAAAACAGTGTGGGTATTAAACTACAGGAATCTAGGGGATCTTCACCTGCTGAGAAACTCAAATGTTCATGCAGAAATGATCCCTGGTGAAGATGAAGGCAGCTATGAAGTACCTCAGAAAGCAAAAGTCATCTTCCATGGCAATCATCCTGGTCAGGATGGAGGGTTGTGTCTGAATCAGTCTCTCTCTTCTTAATGTGGAGTTTTTACCCTGTCCCTTACTTTTGGAAACTCCTCTACCACCTGCAAATTTGTGAATTCCTGAGCATTTTTCATTCCACCTATGTATTCACAGATTTTCTAACTCTTCTCCTCTAATTGTGTCTTATGTGGGGCGAAGGTAATGTCAAGGCATTGTGCTGTATGAGGGTGGGAAGATTTTTGTGTAGCACATATTTGCATACACATTTGATACATTTTCCAATTTTCCATTCGAAATACTGAATCCCTGACACTAACACATACCCTACTAGACTTTGACTTTTAATCCTAATATGGTGGAGAAAAATAACCCAAACAAAATAGAAATACAAGAGGTTCACAGGAGGCATGGTGTATAGTTGGACTTGCCTTTCGTATGATAAATGGTAGGTGTTATAAATCTAGCAAATTTTAATTGAAATAGTTCTCCATGTGTTTTAAAAGTTAACAAACATGTGAATAACTGTCTCCCTTTCTCTGTAGCCTATTCATCACATGTATTTTTATATGCACATATAGAATTCTACCTGGTATCACTCGTACATTTTGTGAGGTGGCTGGCTTGGCAGATGCAAATTGTGAGAAGAGATCACTCCTACTAAATGCTGTTGGAACTGAAAATTCAACATATGAGTGAGCTTCTTATTTGAACAACATAAATCCATGTTCATTAAAATGAATATTTTTGGATGTGTGGATGATATATTACTTCGTGGTGAATTTCGATTGGCATACATAATGCTACTTTTTAATGTCTGTGTGTGTATGTGTATATATATATATATATATATATATATATATATATATATATATATATATATATATTCACTCTCCAGATTTTTCAAAATATGAAGTATATTTTTCTTATTATACACTCCCTAAATTCACTCATATTCATGTATTTGGATTAATAATCAAGTTTTCACAAGAATATTCTCAGAATTATTCATCCAGCAGAAATACATATTTGTTTCTTAGTACTGAAAACTAACTTTGGGGGATCCTATGATGGTGGTGAAGGGAGTGCATCACCGTCACTGTGCGGGAGAATGACGAGTTATAATGGCTAAAACCTATCTTGTTAGAAATTTCCAGCAAAATTGGGGTGCTCCAAAACCTAGTCGACATATTTCCATCTCACGAGGATCAGCTACGCGGGCTCAAACACGAGTGATTTGTCCGCATAGAGGGTCATGCTGCTTATTCAGGAAATCGGTCTGCGGCTAGAGTCTGCGGCGTGCACTGGGAAACGAAGAGATAGCAATGCAAATATACAGCGGTGTGGATTCTGTGGGCTCCTGACAGGTATGCAATCACTGTGCTAAGTGCTGAATTCTGGGTTTGAGACGGGAAAGGATGCGGTCCAATTCGGTTCTCCACACCGGTCAGACCACAGAGGAAGCCAGCAGCCACCATCTTGGAGAGCTGATGTCACCATCCCTGTTTTCGACTGATCGAAGCTCATTCAGCTATAGAACAGGTAATTTCAGGATGCCATTCACCTTTGTGTCGCAGACAAATTACTCAGGCTCAGTGCCAAAGAACCTGCAGAAACTTCGTCTTGGAGCCTGCTCCTATTAGAACATACACCAAGCCCAGAGCGGCCGAATTCCGCCTCTCGGAACTGATCTGGCCCAGGGCTAAAGAACCCGCGGAAACTGCTTCTCGTTCCGGGTCTTGCTGAATACTGTGGAGGTAAATATCAACCGAGCCTTCATAGGCAGTGGCAACAGGATTGAGACGCGGCTTGTGAGGGCCGGTCAGGACTCACCCATTGCTTTGGTCACCCAGAAAAGGGAACGAAATGCTGCCTTTCACATGGGATACCAACATGACAAATTTCTGATGTCATCAGAAAGCAGCAGAGGAGATAACTTCATTGATACCAGCAGTGACGGAAACAGTTGGTCTCCTGGTGAAGAAAGTGAGTCACAAACACCCGGGTCTCTCTCACTTTGTCATCAAGCCAGAGGGGCAGAGCAGAGCAGCTGCCCGCACCTGGAACAGACGCAGTGACACACCTGCATGGTAGTCACGTCAACCCAATTGGAGTAGAGGCAGAACAGAGCCGCTACCCGGGCCCAGAACAGGCCCAGAGACCCACAGGTGTGGTAGTCACGTCACCCCAATTGGAGTTGTTGCAGAGCAGAGCCTTCTCCCGTGCCTAGTACAATCCCAGTGGGTCACCGGCATGGTAGTCACATTACCCCAATAAGAGTAGGGGCAGAGCAGAGCCTTTGCCCATGCCCAGAACAGGCCCAGCAACCTTCAGGCATGGTAGTCACGACACACCAATTGGAGTAGGAGCAGAGCAGAGCCACCACCCGCGCCTGCAAGGTAGCAGACCTGCACCTGACCAGCAGAAGAGGCCCAGCGGCCTGCTGGCGCGGCAGACACTTTACCCCATTTGGAGTAGGGGCAGAACAGATCTGTAGCCCGTGCTCACAAGGTATCCTGACCTGCGACCAACCGGCAGACCAGGCCCAGCGGCCCACCGGCGTGGTAGTCACGTCACCCCAATTGGGGTAGGGGTAGAGCAGAGCCGCCGCCCACACAAGCAAGGTATTCAGACCTGCGACCGATCGGCAGAACACCGCAGGGGTCCACGGGCGTGGTAGACACGTCACACCAATTGGAGGAGGGGCAGAGGAGAGCAGCCTCCTGCGCCTGCATGGTAAGCAGACCTGCGACCGATCAGAATAACAGGCCTAGCGGCCCATCAGCGTGGTAGATATATCACCCCAATTGGTGGAACAGCACAGCCACCCCTGCCCCTGCAATGAAGACTTTTCAAATATACAAGAGCAATATAAATATATAGGGAGAAAATTTCAAAATCACAACAGTTTCACCAAGCAGAAAGAAACGCGAGCAGTATGAAAAGAAAAGGAAAAAAGAACCACAAGCAATGCAGGTCAACACAACTTTAGAAGAGGTAATAGCTGCAGCAGATGGAATGTCAGATAAAGAACTCAGGATATACATTCTTCAGATGATCTGAAGTCTCAAGGAAGACATTAGACAGCAAAATCAGACAATGAAAGATCACTTCAACAATGAATTACATAAACAAAACCAAGAAGCAAAAGATCAACTATACAGGGAGATAGAGGTTGTAAATAATAACAAACAGAAATCCTAGAAATGCAGGAAGCAATAAACCATCTTAAAAACTCAATTGAGAATACTACCATCAGAGTAGAACACTTAGAAGATAGAACATGAGACAATGAAGACAAAGTATTTCAACTTGAAAAGAACATAGACAGCTCAGCCAAACTGTTAAGAAACCATGAACAGAACATCCAAGAAATATGGGATAAAATAAAGAGACCAAACTTAAGAGTCATTGGGATACAGGAAGGTATAGAGGTCCAAACCAAAGGAATGAGCAATCTATTCAATGAAATAATATGAGAAAACTTCCCAGACTTGAAGAACGAGACAGACTCCCAAGTTCTAAAAGCCTACAGGACGCCGAATGTGAAAAATCATAAGAGATCCACACCTAGACACATTATAATGAAGATGCCCAACATACAGAATAAGGAGAGAATTTTAAAATCTACAAGAGAAAGGAAGCAGATTACATTTAGGGGTAAACCAATCAGGATAACAGCTGATCTTTCAACAAAGACTCTGAAAGCTAGAAGATCCTGGAATGACATTTTTCAATCACAGAAAGAAAATGGGTTCCAACCATGTACTGTGTATCCAGCAAAATTAAGCTTCAGGATGGAAGATGAAATTAAAACTTTCCACGATAAACAAAAGTTAAAAGAATTTGTAGCTAGAAAACCATCTCTTCAAAACATCCTTGGCAAAATATTACAGGAAGAGTAATTGGAAAATAATGAAAACCAACAGTGGGAGGTAGGACATTAAAGGGGGGAAATAATCAAAGAGGAAAACAATCCATGTTTAATAACATAAATAAACAAATATGGCTGGAAGAACAACCCTTATCTCAATAATAACTGTAAATGTTAATGGCTTAAACTCACCAATTAACAGACACAGGCCAGTAGAATGGATCACAAAACAAGACCCAATAATATGCTGCCTACCGGAGACGCATTTGATAAGAAAAAGACATACATACACTGAAGGTGAAAGTTTGGAAAAAATCATATCACTCATATGGACTTCGGAAAAAAGCAGGAGTGTCCATACTCATATCAAATAAAATAGATTTCAAGCCAAAGTTAATCAAAAGGGATAAAGAGGGACACTACATACTGTTCAAGAGAACCATACACCAGCAAGACATAACAATCATAAATATGTGTGCCCCAAACAATGGTGCAGCTATGTTCATCAAACAAACTTTTCTCAAGTTCAAGAGTCTAATAGACCACCATACAATAATCATGGGAGACTTCAACACAGCTCTCTCACCACTGGACATGTCTTCCAAACAAAAGTTGAAATAGGAAACTATAGAACTCAATAACACAATTAATAACCTAGACTTAATTGACATATATAGAATATACCACCCAACATCAAGCAGTTACATTTTTCCTCAGCAGCACATGGATCCTTCTCAAAAATAGATCATATATTATGTCACAGCGCAACTCTTAGACAAATTAAAGGAGTAGAGATAATTCCATGCATCTTATCTTATCATAATGGAATGAAACTAAAAATCAATGATAAAAGAAGGAAGGAAAAACCATGCATCATTTGGAGAATGATCAATAGGTTACTGAATGATCAATGGGTTATAGAAGACATCAAGGAGGAAAATAAAAAATTCTTAGAGAAAAATGAAAACACAGACACAATATATCGGAATCTATGGGACACATTGAAAGCAGTTCTAAGAGGAAAATTCATTGCTTGGAGTTCATTCCTTAGAAAAAGAAAAAAACAACAAATAAATGATCTCATACTTCATCTCAAAATCTTAGAAAACCAAGAGCAAACAACAGCAAAAGAAGTAGAAGGAATGAAATAATTAAAATCAGAGCAGAAATCAATGAAATCGAAACAAAAGAAACAATTGAACAAATTGACAAAACTAAAAGTTGGTTCGTTGAAAAAATAAATAAAATGGACAGACCACTAGCCATGCTAATGAAGAGGAGAGAGAACTGAAATTACTAACATATGGGATGAAAAAGGCAATATCACAACAGATATTTCAGAAATACAGAAGATAATCAGAAATTACTTTGAATCCTTACACTCCAAAATAATAGAAGATAGTGAAGGCATCGAAATATTTCTTAAGTCATATGATCTGACCAGAGTGAGTTAGGAGGATATAGACAACCTAAACATACCAATATCAATTGAGGAAATAAAAGAAACCATCCAAAGACTACCAACTAAGAAAATCCCAGGACCGTATGGGTATACAGCAGACTTTTACAAAACCTTTAAATATGAACTAATACAAATACTTTTCAAGCTATTTCAGAAAATTGAAAAAGAGGGAGATCTTCCAAATTCATTCTACGAGGCCAATATCACTCTGATTCCTTCACCAGATAGACACTTCAAAGAAAGAAGACTAAAGACCGATATCTCTAATGAACCTAAATGCAAAAATCTTAAATTAAATTCTGGCGAATCAGATACAAAAACATATCAAAAAAATGTGGACCATGATCAAGTAGGATTCATCCCTGGGATGCAAGGAGGGTTCAATATACGAAAATCAATAAGTGTTATTCACCACATCAATAGACTTAAAAATAAAAACCATATTATCATCTAGATAGATGCAGAAAAAGCATTCGACAAAGTACAGCATCACTTTATGTTCAAAACTCTCGAAAAACTAGGAATAAGAGGAACATTCCTAAATATTGTAAAAACAATCTATGCTAAACCGCAGGCTAGCGTCATTCTTAATGGAGAAAAATTGAAGACATTCCCTCCAAAATCTGGAACAAGACAGGGATGCCCGCTCTCACCACTTCTGTTCAATATAGTTCTCAAAAGACTGGCCAGAGCAATTAGACAGATGAAAGAAATTAAAGGCATATAAATAGGAAAAGAATAACTTAAATTATCACTATTGCAGATGACATGATTCTATACCTAGCAGACCCCAAAGGGTCTACAAAGAAACTAATAGAGCTAATAAATGAATTCAGCAAAGTGGCAGGATATAAAATCAACACGCATAAATCAAATGCATTCCTGTATATCAGCAACAAATCCTCTGAAATGGAAATGAGGACAACCACTCCATTCACAATATCCTAAAAAAAAATGGGAATCAACCTAACAAAAGAGGTGAAAGTCTTATACAATGAAAACTACAGAACCCTAAAGAGAGAAATAGAAGAAGATATTAGAAGATGTAAAAATATACCCTGTTCATGGATAGGCAGAACTAACATCATCAAAATGGCGATATTACCAAAAGTTCTCTATAGGGTTAATCCAATGCCAATCAAAATCCCAAAGGCATTTCTTGTAGAAATAGAGAAAGCAATCATGAAATTCATATGAAAAAATAAAAGACCCAGAATTGCAAAACAATGCTAAGCAGGAAGTGTGAATCAGGTGGTATAGCGATACCAGACTTCAAACTATACTACAGAGCAATAGTAACAAAAATAGCATGGTACTGGTACCGAAAAAGGCAGGTGGACCAATGGTACAGAATAGAGGACACAGAAACCAATCCACAAAACTACAACTATCTTATATTTGATAAAGGGGCTAAAAGCATGCAATGGAGGAAGGATAGCATCTTCAACAAATGTTGTTGGGAAAACTGAAAATCCATATGTAACAAAATGAAACTGAATCCCTTTCTCTCGCCATGCACAAAAGTTAACTCAAAATGGATCAAGGAGCTTGATATCAAATCAGAGACACACTGTCTGATAGAAGAAAAATTTGGTTATGATGTACATACTGTGGGGTCGGGCTACAGATTCCTCAATAGGACACCCATAGTACAAGAGTTAATAACTAGAATCAACAAATGGGACTTACTCAACTAAAAAAGTTTTTTCTCAGCAAAAGAAACAATAAGAGAGGTAAATATGGAGCCTACATCCTGGGAAGAAATCTTTACTACTCACACTTCAGATAGAGCCCTAATATCCAGAGTATACAAAGAACTCAAAAAATTAGACAATAAGATAACAAATAACCCAATCAACAAATGGTCCAAGGACCTCAACAGACACTTCTCAGATGAGGACATACAATCAATCAATAAGTACATGAAAAAATGCTCACCATCTCCAGCAGTCAGAGAAATGCAAATTAAAACCACCCTAAGATACCATCTCACTCCAGTAAGATTGGCAGCCATTATAAAGTCAAACAACAAGAAGTGCTGGCAAGGATGTGGGAAAAGAGGTACACTTGTACATTGCTGGTGGGACTGCAAATTGGTGCAGCCAATTGGGAAAGCAGTATGGAGATTTCTTGGAAAGCTGGGAATGGAAGCACCATTTTACCCAGCTATTCCCCTTCTTGGTCTATTCACTAAAGACCTAAAAAGAGCATGCTACAGGGACACTGCTACATCGATGTTCATAGCAGCACAATTCACAACAGCAAGACTGTGGAACCAACTTAGATGCCCTTCAATAGAATAATGGATAAAAAATGTGGCATTAATACACAATGGATTATTACTCTGCATTGAAAAATGAAAAAATCATAGAATTTGCAGGAAAATGGATGGCATTAGACTGGATTATGCTAAGTGAAGCTACACAATTCCTGTAAAACAAATGCCAAATGTCATCTTTGATATAAGGAGAGTAACTAAGAACAGATAGGGACAGAGAGCATGACAAGATGATTAACATTAAACAGGGATGAGAGGTGGAAGGGAGGGAGAAGGGAAATTGCATGGAATTGGAAGGAGACACTCTGGGTTATACAAAATTACATACAAGAGGAATTGAGGGGAAAGGGAAAAATAATACAAGGGGGAGAAATTTATTACAGTAGAGGGAGTAGAGAGAGAAGTGGGGAGGGGCAGGGAGGCTAGGGGGGATAGTAGAGGATAGGAAAGTCAGCAGAATACAACAGACACTAGTATGGCAATATGTGAATCAATGGATGTGTAACTGATGTGATTCTGCAATCTGTATACAGGGTAAAAATGGGAGTTCATAACCCACTTGAATCAAAGTGTGAAATATGATATATCAAGAACTATGTAATGTTTTGAACAACCATAAATAAAAATAAAAAAAAACTATCTTTGGTGCATAATGCACACAATTCTAATATTTCTACAGTAACTGACCGAGTTTAACATCAATGCAAGTAGATTCCTATTGGACATGATGTGTATTTTGACATTCACTTTTATTCAACACTGATACATTACTATTTCATCAGTTTATGCACATAACAGGATATATATTTCATTCACAATTTAGAAAATTTATAGGCATTTGTTTCACTTTCAATCACTTCCTGCTTCAGAACACATGGATTCCTCCATATTTCTTGACTGGTCTTTTCATGAGACTTTTTTCCAAACATATTATTTTCGATTTCCATAATCACTTTTGAAACAAAACTCACACACACTTCATGATAAACAATAACCCTAAGATTACCATTAGATATATAACTGGTTGGAGTGAATGATTGTATTTCAATATATGATTTCCTATATATTTTCAGATATCAATTCAATCCATTATTTAAAGTGGAACCAGTTATAATATTTATTCACAGTATGGTCTATTCATGCATTATCTCTATATTCATAGACACAGGGTACACCACTTTGTACCCCCAATACTAATTTATATGTCTTCAAATATTGCTCCCAGTAATCGTGGAAGAAATACTCATGTCATATGATCTACATATACATTTGATCACAATATTTTTCTGGGCACAAAATGCAAAAATCACACTTATGATTGTACCAAATACTAAATGGAAAGTGAACATGGATTACTAAAACGATAAATGTCCTGGTTGTCTAATGCTTTCAAATGTCATTCCTATTGGTGACGACATATTTGTTTCTTCCTAAGATTATGTATTCAATCTCAACCCTATTGAAAATGTCTAATCCTATCACTCACTGTATAATTGCCTAATTTCGTAAGGTCTGTATTGATATTTTCCTTTCTACATATTTTCCCCAGTTAATCATTGTGACTGACTCTTCACATGTGCTGAAATTTACATTCACTCTATAACCAAAACACTATTGCTACAGAACTTTTGCTCCATGTTTTATACTCACTCTATTTCCTAAACCTACCGACTACCTTCCTAATCCCACCGACTATCTCAATTTGAGTGGATGTTCTCTTCTAAAATCAATCTTCCAAGGTGTAAGGTCCTATGCCATTGATTATCGATTTATCTGAGACATCTGTGCAGAAGGTAATTATAAGCTAAGTATCCCAATCAAGGGCCTAATGCCCTTCTGGGCTTCAAATCTTACCTAGATTTCTGTTTCCATACTTATATTTCACCTCTATAATCTTATAAATATCGCAGGTTCCCCATACTATTAATCATCCTTCGCAATGATTCGTAACCCAAATCAAACATGTTATTAACCCTAACCATACACTCTTCCCTCAATCTAACTTTGCAGAAGAGCAGGGACAGAGATCGTCTTACAATACAGGAATGTAGGGTATCTTCCTCCTGCTGAGAACCTCAAATGTCCATGCAGATTTGATCCCTGGAGAAGATGTAGGCATCTATGAAGGACCTGAGAGAGCAAATGTCATCTTCCATCGCAAACAACCTTTCCAGGATGAAGGGTTGTGTCTGAATAAGCCTCTCTCTTGTAAATGTACACAAGATAGACCAAACCAGGCATGTGTGGAGAGCTGTTCCTGGGTGGCTATGGTTGATATACCATTCTAACTTGTAAAAGTGTCACAGGAAGTAAGGGCAGCCTCCATCTCATAGGACAAAGTGGTTGCCAAGGCAATGACCTCAAAGAATTCCTGAAGGAAGTAATCTCACCTCACTTTCTTGGTGATGGAACTCTCTGAACTTGGAATCCGGGAAGCCAGGCACCCAGAGCCAGTCTCAGTCCCAGTCCCAGTGGTCTTATTTTTTGGATTTACCAAGGACAGAGTCAGTCTTTCTTTGTACCTACTGAGGTGAGGATGAACAAATGTCAGGAAAGCTCTGAAGAGGGGCCTTTCCTGAGACAGCAGGTAGTGGCTCACCGCTGGCTAGTGACAACTTCACAGATTTTGCCAACGAGACCATATCTGACACAGGACAGGCGATTTCATCAGAATATAGTTTGGCCCACCAGTCAGAAGACACTCCCAATAGTCAGAGACCTACTTGGGGAAGGAGCTTCCTTTGTGTGTGTGGGTGTGGGTTTGAGATTTTGTCTCATGTTCTGAGAATAGGTAGGAAAGGCGGTTTGTTTGGTTTGGAGTGAACTGTTTCTGGTAAGTCGTTTGACAAGGCCAGTGTTTCTTTGTCTGTGTATCCCACTGTGTCCGTGGTTTTAGATATTAGAAAAGAGAATGAATCATTGGATGTGTCCTGTCTAGACTCAACTTGCCCAATTTATGAATGGACTGCGGCTTGACTTATGGGTGGACAACTCCAACAATCATCCTAAGTTCCTGTTTTCTTCCTGAATTCTGGCCACTCTCCAGAATAGGCTCATGGTTTTTTGTCCAAAATATGTACCACCTCCAAGCTCTGTGACATGGCCATGTACTGGATAGCTGAAAGAAATGGGAGCATCTCAGAAAACTCAGATATTAGTTTGACCAGGAAATTCTAAGTGAAGAAACCCTGCTTTGGGCCTTTTGCTCACCAATTGTTCTGATGCCCTGAATGTCAGGAAGGTCTTTGCCTCAGGCCACACCATTGTAGAGCCTAAAGAAACAGTTTTCAAATGGAAATGAAAGGGCATCACCTGTGGCTCTTTGCTTAATTGCTTTGGAAAGGGATGTGTCTGAATCAGCCTTTTGGCCCTGTGTGAGACTGTGGCTTAGATTCTCAGCACCTGATGGATCTAAAGAAGGATCCCATGTGTGCATCCAAAACCAAAATGGACAAAAGAGCAGTCAGTGTGGATGAAGTCTCTCACATTCCTCTGTAAGGTTCCTGTCATCCATCATGTGAGAATAGTGATAATTTGGTTCAAATGTGTTCCTCAAAACCCTGCAGAGGCTAGCCCATAAGTGCTTGGTTTTTCTCAAGACTCCAATTCACATAAAGAATCTAAAACACACAGTCAGTAGGCCTCAAATTGGAGAAGCAGTGCCATATTAATGGCAGGCCTATTTGATCACTCTTGGTTCACTGGAAGGATGTCCTGGCCACCCTTATTTTAGGCAAATGAGGGGCAAGGGAGGTTATATTGGACACTGTCTTGGGCTGCACCCCTCATGGAAACCTCCAGCCAGAGATTATGATGATTGTGGAAATGGAAGAAGATGAGTGCCATGTGGAAGTGTTTTGGATTTAATTGTGGATATTTGTGTGACACTTGGAAGACATAACAAGGTCTACCTGGGCTTGAACTCTGGTGTGATTCCCCTTATAGACTGAGTTCAGGAACTGATCTCAGAGAAGTATTGCCATGTATTGTGTTGTGATTTAAGAGGCGATGTATGAGAGTCACCCTTGGAAACTGAGATCTAGCCCCAGAGTGGCTTTCCACAGAGCACTGGGAATTTCAGCCAAGATAACACATGATTTCATTCGAAAGACTTGGCAGCCATAGTTGAGAGTGAAAACACACATGGACCTCATATTGTAGACCTTAATGGGCCTGGCTTAATGTGACCTTTTGGCCATTCTTTGGGAAGCCTTGCCTGTGAGGGTTCTCGAGAGCTTTCATTGAAATAATCTTGCTCACCATTTACTGGTTCCTGAATGAATTGAAACCCACAGTGCCTCCAACTTCATCCTTGAAAAATGTCTAAATAAATACCATGAAATTTTTGAAATTCCCATTACCAGGTGGCACTGGAGAATCTTTGGATGTCCTGTTGCTGATCATGGATGTACCAGACAGTGCCTTGCTTGACTGGGTTTTATGAAAATTGTGTAGAACAGAGGTGCCAGAAAGTTGCAGCCTGCTGAGAAGTGGGCCTAGAGCTGTGGTGGGCAGGAGTGTGATAAAACATCTGTGTTGGAGCAATGTGGATCTTCCATTGACTTCCAAATGGCTTGTGGATTACATGAAGCAGCCAGCAGACCCTTGTAATTAAAGGCATCTTGTTATATGGAAAGGATTCAGGGCAATGTTCAGAATCAGGTTGCTATGGACAAGGATGCAATGTGGCAAGCTTTGAGGGATAGAAGCATGGTTGGTGCGTTCTTCTGCAGACTCTGAACCACCACACATGACAGAACTCCCTCCAGCACTGTGTCTCAGTTGAACTCCTTGAATTTCATGAAGCAAATACCAAACTCCCAGTTCAGCAGCAAAACCCCACAAAAAGTGGAGGAGGACCAAATGGCTTCACAGTCCAACGGGGAGACACTTAGCCCCCAGAGGCCACAGTTTACCTAAAAAGAAGAAAATCAACACTGCTACCTCATGTTCATTGGAAAATAAGATACCATGTCCTCCACGTCACATAGAGGCAGACCCAGCTTTTATGGTCTCACTACAAAGGAAGCCAATTCTCCTGACAACAACATATTTTTCACGTTACCAAACTCAGAGGCAGTTGCTCTAAAAGATTTTAGGCCAGCAGAGCTCCATGTTTGTGGAGTGTTTACCCTGTCCCTTACTTTTGGAAACTCCTCTACAACCTCCAAGGTTGTGAACTCCTGAGCATTTTCCATTCCAGATATGTATTCACTGATTTTCTATCTATTCTCCTCTAACTGTGTCTTACTTGGGGTGAAGGTAATTTCAAGGCATTGTTCTGGATGAGAGTGGGAGGATATTTGTGTAGCATATATTTGCATACAAATTGGATTCAATTTCCAATTTTCCTTTTGAAATACTGAATCCCTGACACTAACCCATACATACTAGACTCAGACAACTCATCCTAATATGATAGAGAAAAATAACACAAACCTATAGAAATACAAGCAGTTCATTGGAGGCATGTTGTATAGTTGGACTTGCATTTTGCATTATACAAGGTAGGAGTTATAAATCTAGTCAATGTTTAATAGAAAAAGATCTCCATGTGTTTTTAAAGTTTACAAATATGAGAATTCATGTTTCCCTTTCTCTTTAGCCTATTCACACTTGTATATTTATATGCATATATAGAATCCTACCAGGTATCACACGTACATTTTTGTGAGGTGGCTGACTTGGCAGATACAAATTGTGAGAAGAGATCACTCCTCCTAAATGCTGTTGGAACTGAAAATTCAACCTATAGGGAGCGTCCTAGTAGAACAACATTATACGTAAACTCATGTTCAGTAAAATAAATATTTTTGCATCTGTGGATGATATATATTTACTGATGAATTTCGATTGGCATTTATATTGCTACTTTTTAATGTCTGTGAGTGTTTTGTGTGTGAGTGTGTGTGTGTGTGTGTGTACACTCTCCAGATTTTTCAAAATATGAAATATATGTGTCTAATATACACTCTCTAAATTCATTTATGTTCATGTATGTGGATTTTTAATCAACTTTTCACAAGATTATTCTCAGAAATATTCATCCACCTGAAATACATATTTGTTTCCTAGTACTGAAAACTAACTTCAGGGAATGATGCATACAAATCCTAATTATTCTACAGTAACTGACCCAGTCTAACATCAATGCAAGTAGATTCCAATGGGACATGATATGTAATTCTTTATTCATTTGTATTCGACACTTTTACATTATTATTTCTTCAGTTTTTGCACATCATAGGATATACATTTCATCCACAAGTTCACAAATTTGTAGGCATTTGTTTCAAATTTAATCACTTTTTGCTTCAGAACACATGTATTGTCAGGGTTTCTTTACTGGTATTTTCATGAGTCTTCTTTCCAAACACATTATTTCCATAGTCACTTTTGAAGCAAAACTCACACACTCTTCATGATAAACCAAAACACGAATATTACCATTAGATGTATAACTGCTTGGAATGAATGATTGTATATCAATATACGATTTCCTGTGATTTTTCAGATATTAGATCAATTCATTTTTTAAAGTTGAAAAAAGTTATATTATTCATTCACATTACGGTCTATTCATTCTTTATCTCTATATTCATAGACACAGGGTACACCTCTTTGTACCCCCGATTCTAATTTTACATCTTCAATATATTGCTTGCAGAAATGGTGGAAGACATACTCATGTCACCTGATGTACATATACATTTTATCAAAGTAATATTCTGGACAAAAAAAAATGTAAAGGTCACATTTATGATTGTACCAAAGCCTAAATGTAAAGTGTACATGAATTACTAAAAACATCCATGTCCAGGTTGCCTAATGCTGTCAATTGTCAATCCTATTGGTGACTACATATTTGTTTCTTCCTAATTTATATATTCAAACTCAACCCTGTTGGAAATGTCTAATCCTATCACTCACTTTATACTTTGCCTGATTTCATAATGTTTCTATTGATATCTGCTTTTCAACAAATTTTCCCAAGTTGATCCTAGTGACTGACACTTCATATGTGCTGACATTTACATTCACTCTATAATCGAAACCCTATTGCTAAAGAACTTTTGGTCCAAATCCTATACTCACTCTTCTTTCTAAACCTACCGACTATCTTCCTAATCCTACCGACTATCCCTTTTTGACTGGATGTTCTCTTCTACATTCAATAAAATGTCCTATGCCATTGTATATCGAATTATCTGAGACAATTTTGCAGAGCATAATTCAAAGCTAAGTATCCCAATCAAGGGCCCAATGTCCTTCTGGGCTTCAAATCATACCTAGATTTCTGTTTTCATTCTTATATTTCACCTCTATATTCTTGTAAATATCGCAGGTTCCCAATAGCATTATTCATCGCACAGAATGATTCGTAACCCAAATCAAACCTGTTATTAACCCTAAACATACTCTGTTCCCTCAATCTCATTTTACAGAAGAGCAGGGACAGAGTGGTTTTTACAATACAGGAAACTTGGGGACCTTCCACCTGCTGCGAACTTCAAAGGTCCATGAAGAAATGATACCTGGAGAAGTTGTAGGCAGGTATGAAGGACCTGAGAGAGCAAAAGTCATCTTCCATGGCAAACAACCTGGTCAGGATGAAGGGATATGTATGAATCAGCCTCTCTCTTCTTATTGTAGAGAAGATGGACCAAACCAGGCCTGTGTGGAGAGCTGTTCTTGGGTGCCAATGGTTGATATACCATACTACATTGTGAAAGTGTCACAGGAAGTAGGGGAAGGCTCCATCTCATGGGACCTTTGGAAGCAAGTGTTAGGACAAAGTCGTTGCCAAGGCAGTGACCTCATTCAGTTCCAAAGAAAGTGACATACCTCATTTCCTTGGTGATGGAACTGTCTGAACTTGGTATCCAAAAAGCCAGGCACCAAGAGGCAGTCCCAGTCCCAGTCCCAGTGGGCTCACTTGTTTGGATTTACCAAGGACAGAGTCAGTTTTCTTGGTACCTAATGATGTGAGGATGGCCAAATGCCAGGAAAGCTCTGAAGATGGACCTTTCCTGAGAAAGCAGATAGTGGTTCACCACTGGCTCCTGACAACTGCACAGAGTTGGCCAAGGAAACCAGATCTGAGAGAAGACAGACCATTTCAGGGGAACAGAGTATGGCCCACCAGTCAGAGGACACTCTGGATAGTCACAGACCTACTTGGGTGAAGGAGGTGCATTTGTGGGAGTGTGTGTGGGTTTATTGTTTTGTCTCATGTTCTGAGAATAGATGGGAAAGGCGGTTTGGTTTGGAGTGGACAGTTTCTAGTAAGTTGTTTCACAAGGTGAGTGTTTCTATGTCTGTGTATCCCACTGTGTCCATTGTTGTAGACATTGGAAAAGAGAATGCATTAATGGATGTGTCTTGTCAAGTGTAAATCTTCCCATATTTCAACCTGCCCAATATATGAATGGAGTGCAGCTTGTCTTGTCGATGTGCAACACCTGCTACCTTTCTAAGTTGCTGTTTTCTTCCTGAATTCTGGCCACTCTCTAGAATAGGCTCATGGATTTGTGTTCAAAATATGTACCACCTCCAACTCTGTGACATGGCCATGTACTGGATAGCTGAAGAGAATTGTGAGCATCTCAGAAAACTCAGATATCAGTGTTACCGGGAAAGTCTCAGTGGAGAAACCCTGCTTTGGGCCTTTTGCTTACTTATTGTTGTTTTTCACTCAATGTCAGGAAGTTCTTTGCCTCAATCCACCCCTTTGTGAAGCCTGAAGTAAACAGTTTTCAAATGGAAATGAATGGCATCACCTGTGGCTCTTTGCTTAATTGCTTTGGGAAGGGATGTGTCTGAATTAGTCTCTTGGCCATGTGTGTGGCTTTGAGTTAGATTCTCAGCACCTGATGCATCTAAAGAATGATCCCATGTGTGCATCCAAAACCATAATGGCAAAAAAATCATTCATTATGGATGAAGTCTCTTGCCTTCCTCTGTTAGGTTCCTGAATTCCATCAAGTGAGAATAGGGATTCTTTGGGTCAAATGAGTTCTTCAATTCCCTGCAGAGGTGCTTGGGTTTTCGAGTAACTCCAAATCACATAAGAAATTGATACCTGAAATCAGTAGGCCTCAAATGGGAGAAACACAGAAGTATTAATGGCAGGCTTATTTGATCACTCCTGGTTCACAGAAATGGTGTCCAGGCCACCCTGACTTGAGGCAAATGAGGAAAAAGCGAGCTGATTTTGGACACTGTCTTGGCTTTTCTCATGACTCCAATTCACATAAAGAATCTAGACCCCACAGTCAGAGAGCCTCAAATTGGATAAGCGGAGAAGTATTAAGGGCAGGCCTATTTGATCACTCCAGGTTCACAGGAAGGGTGCCCAGGCCACGCTGAAGTTAGCAAAAGAGGTGCAAGAAGCTTATTTTGGACATTTTCTTGGGCTGCACAACTCATGGAAAACTCCAGGAAGAGGTTATGATTAGTGTCTATATGGAAGAAGAATAGGGCCATGAGGGAGTATTCTGGTTTAAATTGTTTTCATTTGAGTAGCGGTTGGAAGAGTTGTCTGGGTCCACCTGGACTTGAACTCTGGTGTGATTCTCCTTATAGACTGAGTTCTGGAACTGACCTGAGAGAAGTATTGCCATGAATTGTGTTGGGATTTTAGGAGGCCAGGCATGAAGTTGCCATTGGAACCTGAGATCTAGGCACAGGTTGGCTTTCCACAGAACACTGTGAATCTCAGCCAGGATATTACATGATTTAATTCTGAAAGACTTGGCATGCATTATAGAGATTCAAAACCCACATGGACCTCGCTTTATAGACCTCAATTGGCCTCGCTTCATGTGACTTTTTGGCCACTCATTGGGTAGCCTTGCATGTGAGAGTACTCCAGAGCTTTGCCTGAAACTAGTTTCCTAACCCTTTAAGGGTTCCTGAATGAATTGAAAGCCACAGTGCCTCCAACTTCATCCATGAAAAATTGCTAGATAATTACCATGAAATTTTTAAAATTCCCATGACCAGATGTCACTGGAGAACCTTTGATGTCCTGTTGATTATCATGAATATACCAGACAGGGCCTTGATTGACTGGGTTTCATGAAAATGGTGTAGAACAGAGATGCTAGTAAGTAGGAGCCTGGTGAGTAGTGGGCCTAGAGAAGTGTTATGCAAGTGAGTGATAAAACATCTGTGGTGGGGCCATGTGGATCTTCCATTGGCTTCCAAATGGCTTGAGACTGACATGGTGCAGCCATCAGACCCATATACGTAAAGGCATATTTTTATATGGAGAGGTTTTAGGGCAATGTTCAGAATCATGTTGCTATTGTCAAGGGGGCAAGCTACGTGGGATAGAACCCTGGTTGGTGCATTCTCCTGGAGACCATGCCCACCACAGCTGACAGAACTCCCTTCAGCACTGTCTCCCATTTGAACTCATTGTATTTCATGAAGCAAATACCAAACTCCCAGTGCAGCAGCAAAAAACACGACGATAATTGGAGGATGACCAAGTTGTGTCACAGTCCACACGGGGAGACACTTAGCCCTCAGTGGCCACAGTTCACCTACAAAGAGAGAATTCAGCACTGCTGCCTCATTTTTATTGGAAAATAAATAACCATGTCCTCCAGGTCACATAGAAGCAGATCGAGCTTTGATTGTCTCACTACAAATAAAGCTAAAGCTAATGAAAACAACATATATTTTAAGTGCCCAACGTCAAAGGCAGGTTCTCAAAAAGTCTTTAGGCCAGCAGAGCTCCATGTTTGTGGAGTGTTTACCCTGTCCCTTACTTTTGGAAACTCCTCTACCACCTCCAAAGATGTGAAATCTGGAGCATTTTCCATTCCTGATAGGTATTCACAGATTTTCTAACTCTTCTCCTCTAATTGTGTCTTTATTGGGGCGAAGGTAATGTCAAGGCATTGTTCTGGAGGAGAGTGGGAATAATTTTCTGTAGCATATATTTGAATACACAAAGGATTCAGTTTTCTATTTTCCATTCAAAATACTGAATCCCTGACTCTAACCCATACCCGACCAGACTCTGACTACTAATTCTAATATGATGGAGAAAACTAACCCAAACAGAATAGAAATACAAGCAGTTCAGAGTAGGCCTGGTGTATTGTTGGACTTGCCTTTTGCATGATACAGAGTTGGAGTTATGAATCTAGTCGATTTGTTGTTGAAATAGTTGTCCATGTATTTTTAAGGTTAACAAATATGTGAATTCCTGTCTCCCTTTCTCTGTATTCTTATATGCACATATAGATTCCTACCTGGTACCACACGTACATTCTTGTGAGGTGGCTGACTTGGCAGATACAAATTGTTAGAAGAGATCACTCCTACTAAACTTGTTGGAATTGGATATTCAACCTATGGGTGAGCTTGCTAGTTGAACAGCATTATACATAAATCCATGTTCAGTAAAATTAATATTTTTAGATCTCTGGATGATGCATATTTTATAATGAATTTTGATTGACATATATATTGCTACTTTTTTGTCTGTGTGTGTGTTTTCTATATATATATATATATATATATATATATATATATATATATATATATATATACACTCTCCAGATTTTTCAAAATATGAAATATATGTGTCTTATATACACTCCCTAAATTCATTCATGTTTATGTATGTGGATTTATAATCAACTATTCACAAGATTATTCTGAGAAATATTCATCCACCTGAAATTTGCCTAATGATCTCAAATGTCAATCCTATTTCTGACTACATATTTGTTTCTTCCTAAGATTATATATGTAAACTCAACCCTGTTCAAAAAATCTAATCCTATCGCTCACTTTATACTTTGCCTGTTTTCGTAATGTCTCTATTGATATCTGCTTTCCTACATATTTTCCCCAGTTCATCATTGTGACTGACTCTTCACCTGTGCTGACATTTACATTCACTCTCTAATCGAAACCCTATTGCTAAAGAACTTTTTTTCCAATTCCTATACTCACCCTTCTTCCTAAAAGTACTGACTATCTTCCTAATGCTATAGACTATCCCTTTTTGACTGGATGTTCTCTTCTACATTCAATCATCCAAGTAAATGTGGGGCGAGCTTCAGAGGAGGAGACAACCAACAGACTATCTCATGCAACATCAAAGGGTTTTTTGGGTGTCCAGCATGCTGGGGCTCAGAGATTACTTGAATCGAGCAGATAGCCCTGAGAATAGCTTAAGTAGAGCTTATATACTTTCCCTGGAGAGGGCAGGGAGGGAATTTTATTGATGGGTCAGGGCGAGTGGGTGGTTTGCGTGCAACTGGGTGAGGGAGTACATTCTGCAGTTGCGCAGTTGGGGACAGAACATTCTGGGAACAAGATTTGCAAGCATTTCTCAAGATTTCAACAGTGTTTTGTTAAGCATACAGAAAAACAAGAAGTGACAAGTACCTATTTTATTAACCTTTAATTCCCCACTTCTTCTTCTGGCTACTTTTAATCATAAAAATGATCATTGGAGGGTGTCACATTCTATGTCTGCTTGTGGGGTATTACCATAAGTTTAACTCGTCCAATTTGAGCCTGGAGAAAAGAAATTACACGGTTGAGCAAACAGGGTTTTATAGTTAGCAATAATATGAGGATTATTATTGGACCTGCCAGGTTGATGAAAACGTAGTTAACCAGGAGGAGTGTGTGAACCAAGACTCAAGCCACCCTTTTTGGGCCTCTCTCTCTTGTTGATGCTCTTCAAGGTGTCTTTTAAATTTACTCATAGATTTTATTACAACTCCAGTATGGTCAGCATAAAAACAACATTCTTCCCTCAATGCATGACAAAGGCCCCATTCTCTAATAAAGAGGAGGTCCAACCCTCAACTGTTCTGTAAAACAACTTCAGAGAGAGAGGTTAAAGATTCATGCAAAGCTCTGATGGGGGTTTCTAATATCTTAGTTTTGCTCTATTGCTGCTTCTAATTGGGTCATTTGTTGTGTCCCATGGACAATGGCAGTGGCTCCTGTGCCCACCCGTGCAGCAACTCCTATTCATAATAGGATGGCTAAAGTTAGCGATACATGTTCCCAGTGGAACCGGTTGTATGCCCCCCCCATTTGATCTTCAAACGAACCTGCATCATGATAGAGCACTCTGGGAAACATCTGCACCATTTCAAAATTAATTCCATCTGTTGACCATTTCATGAAAACATAAACAATGTTTAAGTATATAGAATTATGCTGTTGTAGGGACAGACAAGGCAAGGCACCTAAGATAGCACTGAAGACATGGAAACATTCCTATTTTGTTGCAACTGGATTCAGAGGGCATTGCTTCTGTTGTAATCAATTAATCCCCTGAAACTCAAGTTTAGGTAGTTTCAGAATTTTGTACCCAGCATATAAGTATGGGGCTCAGAAGTTCAAAAAAGCAGTATTTGTTTCTGATTTTTCCTCTGTTCTGGGCAAGTTAAATTTTCAAGGACACATGGGAGGGGGAGAGCTTTTTATTCCCTTTCTTATTTTACCCCTGCCAGCTGTTACAACGGAGCCCATTTGGTAATTTCTTTATCTTAGAAATGTAGCCATTTCTGTGAAGCCCCAGCTTAAGGCCAGAGGACTTGTTCACATATTTTGTGAAAAACAAGTTAGGGGTTGTCTAGCTTAGAAGTACGGAGTTTTTTAGCCAGTGGCCAAGTAGGACAGGGCAATACAAAAAGAGAAAGTTTACCTACATTGAACTCTTTATAGAAACTCTATGCTGAAAGTTCTAAATTCAGCCATGGTGAAGACTTCTGGAGAAGGACATTTAAGACTTTTCTGTGGGCCTGGTACAGAGGGGGAATACGGGGAAGGTGGGGCTGAGAGAAGCTCTGAGGATCTGAGAATGAGGAAAAAGAGAGATGTAAAAGAATAATTGGAAAGGGGTTTGGGAATTTCCTAGCAACAAAACTTCAGCAGTAGAACAGGTAGAGCAGAGCAGAAAACGGGAGTGAGTATCCCAAAATTCTGTGAGGGACTTTAAATTTTAGTAACCTGTTTTCAGTGATGACAAAGCAACTTTAATGGCCATTTATATTACATCTTGGATAAGGGTCTGAGATCTCTCCTCAGCTCGTTTGAGCTTTGGGTTAGCTGGAAAGAGGACCTGGTGAGACCCGGTGAGGGCACTGACAGGAGAAGAGAGGAATGAGTCGGTGGAGGGGTACCTCAGTACCTGCTACCTCACTAGTGGGCAATTGTCTGAGAACTGGTGGAGGTTTGGGTTTCTGATCTAGTAATTGGAGGGGAGAAATCAGGTTGCTGAGGTGGGAGTGACAGCAGAGAGTCTGGAGCAGAAGGCTGAGGATAAAAATCTATTGGAGAAGCATAGTTCAGGATGTGAGTGAAGGAGGGAAAAGGCTTCCACATAGGGGAATCTCCTTTCACCCTTTTGAGCACTTGCAGAAGTTAAAAAGGTCACGCAAAATTTGAGGATCTAGAGACCCCTCTGGGGGCCATCCTTTTTCTGTTTTCTACTTGGTAATATGGCCAATACTGTGTACTGAATTTGATGAAGTGTTGGGGTTCCATCAGGCAGCCCCTGTATGATCACATCTCCATGAAATACAGAAGAAGTCGGCTTTTCCCCCACACAGCCGTTACTGTTTGTGGCTTTGATAGTTTGCCGGGCAAACATAGTAATCTAGGCTAGCCAACCGCATCTGGCTCGCGTGTCCCTACATCCATAATGTTTGTTTCCATTATCTATGGTACGGAAGGGATTTAATGGTATTTTAGTGGGATTTTCTTCATCAGGGATATCCCAATTAAAAAGACCTATGGCCAGCTGACAAATGTCTGGGTGGAGAGATAGCCACCAGGTCCCTAAGGGGGCTGTATGCGAGATAGATTATACTCTTTTCCAGTAGGATTTGTGATCAGCCATCGCTGCTTAACAGGCTGATGAGGGTTAGGACTACTTGTGGCCAAGGGGAGAGTATATAACCTTATCCACATGGCGAATACACAATTTGAAACTGTTACCAGTCTTTTCCAGTTTCCAGAAAGATTCTGGACAAGGAGCAGGCTTGAGATGAGAGGCATGGATCCAGGAAGTGATTCTGTATACCTTTACCACTGTAGGTGTTATAAGTAGCACCTGGTATGGTCCTTTTCAGCAGGGTTCCAGGGATGACACCTGATGTCATCTTACATACATGAAGTCTCTTATTTGATATGGATGTGGAATCCCCTGGTACACAGTTTGGTAGGCAGTGGCCAGCTATTTTCACAGGTATCACTGAGTTCTTTCAAGAGCTTTAAGTCTGTCAACCAAGAGGGTGTGAAATGGATCCTTAGGTCTTACAGTTGGGCTTAGGACCCTTACTGGACGAGGGCCACCATAGAGAATTTCTCAGGGGGTAAGGCTACTCAAAGAAACAGAAGGATTTTTTCTTGCATGAAACATTGCATAAGTCAGGAGCATAGTCCAATCTTCTATGCTGGTCTCTAAGCTTAATTTCATTAAGGTCTCTTTAATGGTTCTATTCATTCTTTCTACTTGTCCTGAACTCTGGGGTCTATAAGCACAATATAACTTCCAATTAATCCCCAGGTTCCTGGCTAACCCCTGACTTACCTGGGCCATGAACATCGGTCCATTATCAGATCCTATTACCGGCTTAGCTTCCTCCAATGGTAGAGAGGCTTAGTCAGAAGCAGGGGAATCACTTAGAGTGTGTTGTGTGTTAGGGGACGAGGGCAGTGGATAAGGAGGGGAAGAAGAGTTCAGTAGAGTCAAATCTTGTGACTCAGGGAGAACAGAGGGTGGAGGAGGTGGAAGAGGTGAGGGTTTGAGAGATCATGGGGGAAGGAGTATGAGCAGAGGCATGGGCAAGGAAAGGCTTCACCCATGAAGGAGGAGATTTGCAGAGGTCGGCAAAGTTAAGATATATGGCTGTTGATCAGGATGGCTATGTGGCCCTGGCTGAAAGACAATATCTCTGACTTTTTAAATTAGTGGGAAGTAGAAAGATATTTCTAGGGGCCATAAGACTCCAAAATGGGCCATTCTGAGGCACAGAGAGTCTGCCAGGTCTAGCGTTTTACTAAAAAAAGAAAGATACTGAGCCCTTAAGCGGACTTTGGTTCAGTGATCAAGGGTCAGGGACAGAGGCATTGAAGTGCTCTGTCCCATAATGAAAGGTACACAAACAGTAAAAGCAAAGTCACATGACACAGATAAGACAAGACCATGAAGACAGGCAATGGACGTCCAACACTGAGACCAGGAATGCGTAGCCGGCAAAACCCGATAGGATGGCAATACCTAATCTAAAACAAAATATCACTGAGTCGATGAAGCAATTGTTCCTTGATTCTCCGAGTCCTCTGCGGGGTCCCCCATGGAGGTGCCCTATGTCTCTGTGACACGTCTCTCAGCCACCATCGGAGAGACCCCAGGCTCTTCATCGCCAGCAATTTTGCCAAGCCCTAACATGACACCTGAAACCAGAAAAAGGCGCCTTACTTGCTCCGAGAGGAGCCCGTTGGGTGTCTCTCATCCGCCACTGCCAGAACTCGGTGGAACCTCAATATGTAAAGTTCAGGCGAGGGTCGGAGCAAGAGACTACCAAGAGACTGTCTCATGCAACAGCAAAGGGTTTTTTTTGGGTCCAGCTTGCTGGGGCTCACAGCTAACTTAAATAGATCAGAGAGCTCTGAGAACAGCTTATGCAGAGCTTACATACATTTCTTGGAGAGGGAAGGGAGGGAAGTTTACTGATGTGTAAGGGTGAGTGGGCGGTTCGCGTGACACCGAGTGAGGCATTACATTCTGCAGTTTGGCAGTTGGGAACAGTACATTATAGAACAAGATTAGCAAACATTTCTCAAGATTTCAACAGTGTTTTGTTAAGCATACAGAAAAACAGGAAATTACAAGTACCTATTTTATTAACCTTTCACTACCGACTATCCCTTTTTGACTGGATGTTCCTTCTACATTAATTCATGCAAGGTACAAGGACCTATGCCATTGTATATCGATTTATCTGAGACATCTCTGCAGAACGTAATTCAATGCTGCATATCCCAATCAAGGGCCCAATGCCCTTCTGGCCTTCAAATCATACTTAGATTTCTTTTTTCATACATATATTACACCTATATATTCTTATACACATAGCAAGTTCCCAATACCATTATTCATCCAGCACAATGATTTCTAACCCAAATCAAACATGTTTTTAACCATAATCATACACTGTTCCCTCAATCTAACTTTATAGAAGAGCAGGGAAAGAGTTGATTTTACAATAAAGAAATGTAGGGAAACTTCCACCTGCTGAGAACCTCAAAGGCCCATGCAGAAATGATCCCTGGAGAAGATGTAGGCAGCTATGAAGGACCTGAGAGAGCAAAAGTCATCTTCCATGGCAAACAACCCGGTCAGGATAAAAGGTTGTGTCTGAATCAGATTCTCTTCTTAATGTAGAGAACATGGACCAAAACAGGCCTGTGTGGAGATCTATTCCTGGGTGCCTATGGTTGATATACCATTCTAACTTGTGAAAGTGTAACAGGAAGTAGGGGCAGCCTCAATCTCATGGGACCCTTGGAAGCAACAGTTAAGACAAAGTGGTTGCCAAGACAGGGACCTCATTCAGTTCAGGAAGGAAATGACCTCACCTCACTACCTTGGTGATGGAACTTTCTGAACTTTGGATCCAGGAAGCCAGGCACACAGAGCCAGTCCCAGTCCCCATCCTTGTGGTCTCACTTATTTGAATTTACCAAGGACAGTCAGTCTTTCTTGGTACCTTCAGACGTGAGAAGAACAAATGCCAGGAAAGCTCGGAAGCGTTGCTTTTCTTGAGAAAGCAGTTAGTGGCTCACCGTTGGCTCCTGAGAAGTTCACAGAGTTTGCCAAGGAGACCAGATCTGAGACAGGACAGGCTATTTTGGGGGAACATATTATGGCCTACAAGTCAGAGGACACTCCGGATAGTCAAAGACCTACTTGGGGGAAGAAGGTGCCTTTGTGGGTGTGGTTGTGGGTTTGTGGTTTTGTCTCATTTTCTGAGAATAGGTAGGAAAGTCAGTTTGTTTCGTTGGAAGTGGACTGTTTCTAGTAAGTCGTTTAACATGGCAAGTGTTTCTCTGTCTGTGTATCTCACTGTGTCCGTGGTTGTAGACATTAGAAAAGAGAATTCATGAATGGATGTGTCTTGTCTAGTAGAAAGCTTCTCAGCATTCATATTGCCCCATTTATGAATGGACTGTAGCTTGCCTTATTGATATGCAACACCTGCTATCTTCCTAAGTTCCTGTTTTCTTCCTGAATTCCGGCCAATCTCAAGAATAGGCCTATGGTTTTGTGTCCAAGATCTTTACCACCTCAAAGCTCTGTGACATAACAATGTACTGGATAGCTGTAGGGAATGGGGAGCATCTCAGAAAACTCAGATATCAGTGTGACCAGGAAAGTCTCAGTGGAGAAACCCTGCTTTGGGCCTTTTGCTTACCAATTGTTCTGTTGCCCTGAATGTCAGGAAGGTCTTTGCCTCTGGCCACCCCTTTTTGAAGCCTGAAGAAAACAGTTTTCAAATGGAAATGATTGGGCATACCTGTGGCTCTTTTCTTAAGTGCTTTGAAAAGGGATGTGTCTGAATCAGCCCCCTGGCCCTGTGTGTGGCTGTGACTTAGATTCTCAGCACCTGATGGATCTAAAGAAAGTTCCCATGTTTGCATCCAAATGAAAAATGGCCAAAAAAGCAGTCATTGGGATGAAGTCTCTTGTCTTCCTCTATAAGGTTCCTGAACTCCATCAAGTGAAAATAGGGATCCTTTGGGTCAAATGAGTTCTTCAAAACCTGCAGAGGCTAGCCCATAAGTGTTTGGTTTTATCATGACTAAAATTCACATAAAGAATCTAAACCCCACAGTCAGTAGGCCTCAAATTGGAGAATTGGAGCGGTATTAATGGCAGGCCTATTTGATCACTCCTGGTTCAAAGGATGGGTGTCCAGGCCACCTTGACTTTAGGCAAATGAGGGTCAAAGGAGCTTATTTTGGACACTGTCTTGGTCTGTGCCCCTCATTTAAACATCCAGCCAAATTATGATGAGTGTCAATATGGAAGAAGATGAGGGCCATATGGGAGTGTTCTTGTTTTAATTGTGGTAATTTGTGTGGTAGTTGGAAGAGATTACTGGGATCACCTGGGCTTGAACTCTGGTGTGATTCCCCTTAAAGAATGAGTTCTGGATCTGACCTCAGAGAAGTATTGCCGTGAATTCTCTTGGGATTTTACTAGGCCACGCGTGAGAATCGCCTTTGGAAACTGAGATCTAGGCCCAGGATGGCTTTCCACGGAGCTCGGGGATTCTGAGCCAGGATATCACATGATTTACTTCTTGAAGACTTGGCAGCCCTAGTTGAGAGTCCAAACACATATGGACCTCACATTGTAGACCACAATGTGTCTGGATTCATGTGACCTTTTTGCCAGTCATTTGGAAGGCTTTTCTGTGAGTGTTCTCCAGAGCTTTCATTGAAATGAGCTTCCTCACCATTTAATGGTTCCTGAATTAATTGAAACCCACAGTGCCTCTAACTTCATTTTTGAAATATGACTAGATTAATACCATGAAATTTCTGAAATTCCCATGACCAGGTGGCACTGGATAAACTTTGGATTTCCTGTTGCTGATCATGAGTGTACCAAAGAGTGCCTTGATTGACTGGGTTTCGTGAAAATGGTGTAGAACAGAGATGCCAGTAATTTGGAGCCTGCTGAGTAGTGGGCGTAGAGAAGTGGACTGTAGGTGTGTAAATAAATATTTTTGGTAGGACCACCTGGATCTTCCATTGGCTTTGAAAGACTTGCGACTGACATGGTGCAGGCAGCAGACCTTTATATGTAAAGGCATCTTGTCATATGGAGAGGTTTCAGGGCAATGTTCAGAATCAGGTTGCTATAGTGAAAGGGAAAGCTATGTAGGATAGAAGCCTGGTTCGTACATTCTCTTCGCGACCCTGACCAACCACACATGACAGAACTCCTCCAGCATTTTTATCCCAGTTGAACCCCTTGTATTTCGTGAAGCAAGTACCAAACTCCCAGTGCAGCAGTAAGAAACACCCTGGAAAGTGGAGGATCACCAAATGGCTTCACAGTCCACATGGGAGACACTTCAGCCCAGTGGCCTTAGTTTACCTACAAAGAGAGAATTCAGCACCGCTGCCTCATGATCATTGGAAAATAAGAAACCATGTTCTCCAGGTAACATAGATGCAGACCCAGATTTCATGGTGTCACTACAAACGAAGCTAAATCTCCTGACAATTACATATATTTCTTGTTCCCAACCTCAGAGGAAGTTTCTCAAGAAGTCTTTAGGCCAGCACAGCTCCATGTTTCTGGATTGTTTACCCTCTCCCTTACTTTTGGAAACTGTTCTACCACCTCCAGTGTTGTGAACTCCTGAGCATTTTCCATTCCACATAAATTCACAGATTTTCTAACTCCTCTCCTCTAATTGTGTCTTACTTTTAGCGATGGTTATGTCAAGGCATTGTTCTGGATGAGAGAGGGAAGATTTATGTGTATCACATTTTTGCATACACATTAGATTAATTTTCCTTTTTTCCATTTGAAATACTGAATCCCTGACACTAACCCATACCCTACTAGACTCTGACTACTAATCCTAATATCATGGAGAGAAAGAAACCTAACCGAATAGAAATACAGGCCTTTCATAGGAAGCATGGTGTATACTTCTATTTGCCTTCTGCATTATCAAGAGTATGTGTTTTAAATCTAGTCAACTTTTCATTGTAATATTTCTCCATGATTTTTTAAAATTATCACATATATAAATTCCTGTCTCCCTTTCTCTGTATCCTATTCAGCACATGTATTTTTTTATGCATATATATAATATCCTACCTGGTGTCACACGGACATTCTTTTGAGCTCCCTGACTTTGGAATATAAAATTGTGAGAACAGATGACTCTCCCTAAATAATGATGGAACTGAAAATTCAACCTATGGGTGAGCTTCCTAGTGAAAAACACTATACATAAATCCATGTTCAGTAAAATGAATATTTTTGGATATGTGGATGAATTATATTTCATGATGAATTTTGATTGGCATATATATTGCTAAATATTAATGTGTGTGTGTGTGTATGTGTGCATGTGTGTGTGTGTGTGTGTGTGTGTGTTTGTGTATTTTTTTTAAATCTGGAAAAAAATATATGTATATATATATATATATATATATATATATATATATATATATATATATATTTTTTTTTTTTTTTTCTCTCCATATTTTAAAAAAATATGAAAAATATGTGTCTTATTATACACTCCCTAAATTCATTTATATTCATGTATGTGGGTTCAAAATCCAATCTTTACAAGACTATTTTCAGCAATATTTATATTCCTGTAATACATATTTGTTTCCTACTACTGAAAACTAAGTTCAGTAGGTGGTGCATACAAATCCTAATATTTCTACAGTACCTGACCCAGTTTAACATCAATGCAAGTAGATTGCTATGGGACATGATGTGTATTTTGAAGTTCATTTTTATTCAACACTGGTATATTACTATTTTATCTGTTTATGGACATCATAGGATATATTTTTTCTTCCACAACTTCACAAAATTATAGGCATTTGGTTCACATTCATTTACTTACTACTTAAGAACACATGTATTCCTCCATGTTTCTTTACTGGTCTTTTCACTAGACTTCTTTCTAAACACATTATTTTTGATTCCATAATCATTTTTGAAGCAATACTCACCCTTCACGATAAACCGTAACCCTAATATTACCATTACATATATAACTGGTTGGAATGATTGTATATATATCAATATAAGATTTCCAATATATTTTCAGATGCAAACTCAATCCATTATTTAAAGTTGGAACTAGTTATATACTTTATCACAATATGGTCTATTCATGCAACATCTCAATAATCATCAACACAAGGTACACCTATTTGTATCACCAGTACTAATTTATAAGTTTCCAGAATATTACTCCCCATAATGGTGGAAGAAATACTCATGTCACCTTATCTACATATACAATTTATCACGGTAGTATTCTGGACACAAAATGCAAAGGTCACACATATGATTGTACCAAAGCCTAAATGGAAAGTGACCATGGATTACTAAAAACATCCATGTCCAGGGTGCCTAATGCTCTCAAATGTCAATCCTATTGATTACTACATATTTGTTTCTTCCTAAGATTATATATTCAACCTCAAGCCTGTTGAAAATGTCTAATCCTATCACTCACTTTATACTTTGCCTGATTTCCTAATCTTTCTATTGATATCTGCTTTCCTACATATTTTTCCCAGTTCATCATTGTGACTGTCTCTTCACATGTGCTGACATTTACATTCACTCTCTAACTGAAACCCTATTGCTAAATAACTTTTGGTCCAACTCCTAGAGTCACTCTTCTTCCCAAACCTACTGACTATCTTCCTAATCCTACAGACTATCCCTTTTTGACTGGATGTTCTCTTCTACATTCAATCATCCGAGGTACACGGTCCTATGCCATTGTATATCGATTTATCTGAGACCTCGGTGCAGAACATAATTCAAGCTAAGTATACCAATCAAGGGTTCTGTTGCCCTGAATGTCAGGAAGGTCTTTGCCTCAGGCCACCCCTTTGTGAAGCCTGAAGAAAAAATTTTCAAATGGAAATAAATGGACATCACCTGTGGCTCTTTGCTTAATTGCTTTGGAAAGGGATTTGTCTGAATCTGCCTCTTGGCCCTGTGTGAGGCTGTGGCTTAGATTCTCAGCACCTAATGGATCTAAAGAAAGATCCCATGTGTGCATTCAAAACCAAAATGGCAAAAAGAGCAGTCATTGTGGATGAAGATTCTTGCCTTTCTCTGTTAGGTTCCTGACCCCCTTCAAGTGAAAATAGGGATCCTCTTTGTCAAATGAATTCTTCAATGCTCTGCAGATATGCTTGGGTTTTCTCATGACTCCAAATCACATAAAAAATCTATACCTGACATTCAGTAAGCCTCAAATTATAGAAACAGAGCGGAATTAATGGCAGGCCTTTTTGATCACTCCTGGTTCACAGGAAGGGTGTCCAGGCCACCCTGACTTTAGGGAAATTAGAGGCAAGGGAGCTTATTCTGGAAACTGTCTTTGGTAATGACCCTCATGAAAACTTCCATCCAGAACTTTTGATGAGGGTCTTTATGGACGAAGATGAGGGCCATGTGGGAGTTTTTTTGTTCTAGTTGTGGTCATTTGTGTGGGGGTTGGAAGAGATGACTTGGTCCACCTGGGCTTGAACTCTGGTGTGATTTCCCTTAGAGCCTGAGTTCTGGAACGTACCTCATAGAAGTATTGAAATGAATTGTGTTGGTTTTTAGGAGGCCACACATGAATGTCACCCTTTGAAACTGAGATCTAGGCCCAAGGTGGCTTTCCACAGAGCAATGGGAATCTCAGCCAGGAAATCACATGATTTTATTCTGAAAGACTTTGCAGCCATTGTTGGCCCTCGGAAGCAAGAAGGAGTGGCCATACTCATATAGATTAAAATCAACTTAAACCTAAGTTAATCAAAAGTGATAAAGAAGGACACTATATACTGTTAAAAGGCACCATTAACCAACAAGACATAACAGTTATCAATTTGTATGCATCAAACAATGGTGGTGCAAAGTCATAAAACAAACTCTCCTCAACTTCAAGGGTCATATAGGCTATAACACAATAATTACGGGTGACTTCAGCACACAACTCTCGCCATTGGACAGATCCTCTAGAGAAAATCTGAATTAAGAAACTATAGAACTTAATAGAACAATCAATAACCTAGACTTAACCAACATATATAGAATATATCAAACATCATAAAGTGGATACATGTTCTTCTCAGCAGCACATTGGTCCTACTCAAATATAGACCATATATTATGCCATATGGAAACTCTTAGTAAATATAAAAGTATGGAGATAATACCATGCACCATATCTGATCATAATGGAATGAAACTTGAAATTAATGATTGAAGAAGGAAGGAAAAATTCTACATCACATGGAAAATGAACAATATGTTACTGAATGATCAATGGGTTACAGAAGACATAAAGGAGGAGATAAAAAAAATTCTTAGAGACAAATGACAATACAGACAAAACATACCGGATTCTATGGAAAACAATGAAAGCAGTTTTAAGAGGGAAATTCATTTCTTGGAATTCTTTCCTCAAAAAAAAAAAGAAAAAAACAACAAATAAATGATCTCACACTACATCTCAAAAACCTAGAAAAAAAAAGCAAAACAACAAATGTAGTAGAAGACAAGAAATAATTAAAATTAGAGGAGAAATCAACAAAATTGAAACAAAAAAATTGAAAAAATAAAAGTTGGTTCTTTGAAAATAAATTAAATCGACAGGGCCTTAGCCATGCTAATGAAGAGAAGTAGAGAGAGAACTCAAATTACTAACATATGGGATAAAAAAGGCAACATCACAACAGACACTACAGAAATTCAGATGATAATTAGAAAGTATTTTGAAACCCCATATTCCAATAAAACAGAAGATAATGAAGATATTGATAAATTTCTTATGTCATATAATCTGCCAAGTTTGAGTCCGGAAGACTCACACAATTTAAATAGACCAATAACAAAGGAAGAAATAGAAGAAACCTTCAAAAGACTACCAACCAAAAAAAGCCCTGGACCTGATGGTTATACAGCAGAGTTCTAAAAAACGTTCAAAGAAGAATTAGTACCAATACTTTTCAAGCTATATCAAGAAATAGAAAAAAAAGGAGTTCTTCCAAATTCATTCTCGGAGGCCAAAATCACCCTGATCCCAAAACCAGACAAAGACACTTCAAAGAAAGAAAACTACAACCAATTATCTCTAATAAACTTGGATGCAAAAATTCTCAATAAAATCCTGGCAAATAAAAAACAAAAGCATATAAAAAAATTGTGCTTCATGATCAAGAGGGATTCATCCCAGGGATGCAAGGCTGGTTCAATATACGGAAATCAATAAATGTAATCCATCACATCAATAGACTTAAAGAGAAGAACCATATGATCATCTCGATAGATGCAAAAAAAGCATTCTACAAAGCACAGCATCCCTTTTTCTTTAAAACTCTATAAAACACTAGGAATAACAGGAACTTACCTCAACATGGTAATAGCTATATATGCTAAACCTCAGGCTAGCATCATCCTAAATGGAGAAAAACTGAAGGCATTCCCTCAAAAATTTCAACAAGACAGGGATGCCCTCTATCACCACTTCTCTTTAATTTAGTTCTTGAAATACTATCCAGAGCAATGATACAGACAAAGGAAATTAAAGGCATAAAAATAGGAATAGAAGAACTTAAATTATCGCTATTTGTGGATGACATGATAATATATTTAACAGACCCAAAGGGTCTACAAAGAAACTGCTAGAGTTAATAAATGAATTCAGCAAATTGGCAGGATATAAAATCAACACGCATAAATCAAAGGCATTCCTGTATATCAGCAACAAAACTTCTGAAATGGAAATGAGGAAAACCACTCCATTTACAGTATACTCAAAGAAAATAAAAACTTGGGAATCAACCTAACAAAAGAGGTGAAAGATTTATAGAATGAAAACTACAGAACCCTAAAGAGAGAGATAGAAGAAGATGTTAGAGGATGGAAAATATGCCCTGTACATGGATAGGCAGAAATAACATCATCAAAATGGCGATATTACCCAAAGTTCTCTACAGGTTTAATGCAATGCCAATCAAAAACTCAATGGCATTTCTTGTAGAAATAGATAAAGTAATCATGAATTTCATATGGAACAACAAAAGACCCAGAATAGCTAAAGCAATTCTAAGCAGGAAGTGTGAATCCAGAGTTCAAACTGTACTACAAAGCAATAGTAACAAAAACAGTGTGGTACTGGTATCAAAACAGGCAGATGGACCAATGGTACAGAATAGAGGACACAGAGACATATCCACAAAATTACAACTTTCTTATATTTGAAAAGGGGCCTAAAAGCATGCAATGTAAGAAGGATAGCATCTTCAACAAATGGTGCAGGGACAATTGGAAATTCATATGCAACAAAATGAAACGGAATCCCTTTCACTCACAATGCATAAAAGTTAACTCAAAATGGATCAAGGAGCCAGATATAAAATCAGAGACACTGCGTCTGATAGAAGAAAAAGTTGGCTACGATGTACATACTGTGGGGTTGGGCTCCAAATTCCTTAATAGGACACCCATAGCCCAAGAGTTCATAAAAAGAATAAACAAATGGGACTTACTTAATCTAAAAAAGTTTTTTCTCAGCAAGAGAAACAATAAGAGAGTTAAATAGAGAACCTACATCCTGGGAACAAATTTTTACCCCTTACACTTCAGATAGAGCCCTAATATCTAGAGTATACAAAGAACTCAAAACAATTAAACAATGAGATAACAAATAACCCAATCAACAATGGGCCAAGCATCTTAACAGACACTTCACAGAGGAGGACATACAATCAATCAACAAGTACATGAAAAAATGCTCACCATCTGTAGCAGTCAGAGAAATGCAATCAAAACCACCCTAAGATACCATCTCACTCCAGTAAGATTGGCAGCCATTATGAAGTCGAACAACAATAAGTGTTGGTGAGGATGTGGGGTAAAGGGTACACTTGTACACTGCTTGTGGGCCTGCAAATTGGAGAGTCCAATATGGAAAGCAGTATGGAGATTCCTGGGAAAGCTGGGAATGGAACCACCATTTGACCGAGATATCGCCCTTCTCAGACTCTTCCCTGAGGATCTTAATAGAGAGCAGTATAAGGATACTGCCACATCGATGATCATAGCGGCACAATTCACAATAACTAGACTGTGGAACCAAACTAGATGCCCTTCAATAGACGAATGGATAATAAAAATGTGGCATCTATACACAATGGGTATTACACAGCACTGAAAATGACAAAATCATAGAATTTGCAGGGAAATGAATGGCATTAGAATAGATTATGCTAAGCGAAGCTATCCAATCCTTAAAAAACAAATGCCAAATGTTTCCTTTTATATAGAGAGAGCAAATAAGAACAGAACAGGGAGGAAGAACATGAGAAAAATATTAAAACTAAACAGAGATGAGTGGGGGGAGAGAAAGGGAGAGAGAAGGAAAATTATATGGAAATGGTAGGAGACTACTCAATGTTACACAAAATTACATATAAGAGGTTGTGAGGCTAAAGAGGGGAAAACAAGGGAGAGAATTAAACAATAGCAGATGAGGTAGAGAGGGAAGATGGGAGGGGAGGGGGAATAGTAGGGGATAGGAAAGGTAGCAGAATTCAACAATAACTAGTATGCAATTATGTAAAAACGTGAGTGTGTAACTGATGTGATTCTGCGATTTGTATTTGGGGTAAAAATGGGAGTTCATAACCCAATTAAGTCAAATGTATGAAAGATGATAAATCATGAGCTTTATAATGTTTTGAACAACCAAAAAAAAAGAATTGAATTTCCAATATTTGAGTCATATAACAACTTTATTTTTTAATAAAATTGTCTTTTATTTGTTATCTTACTTGCTGGTATCTGCCTTTCAGTTTTAAAAAACTATGTGCTTCAGCCATTCATCCATGTAGTATGTAATAGAAAATTTTGAGTGTCTCCATATAACCAGATTGGCAAGGCATCAAGGTTTCCTTCACAAACAAGGAGAAGGCTTTGCCATTAGAAATTTAATATTCTGCAAAACAATTTTTTTTAACTTTCCAATTAAATTTCCAAAAAAATTTAGAAAAAAAAAGAATCTAAACCCCACAGTAAGAAGGCCTCAAAGTGGAGAAGTGGAGCATTTACGGCAGGCCTATTTGATCACTGCTGGTTCACAGGAAGCGTGTCCAATCAACCCTGATGTTAGGCAAATGAGGGGCAAGGGAGCTTATTTTGGGCACTGGTTTGGATGTGCCCCTCATGGAAAACTCCATCCAGAGGTTATGATGTGTGTTTATATGGAAGAAGATGAGGGCCATGTGGGAGTGTTTTGGTTTTAATTGTGGTCATTTGTGTGGTAGTTGGAAGAGATGACTGGGTCCACCTGGGCTTGAACTCTGGTGTGATTCCTCTTAGAGAATGAGATTTGGAACTGACTTCAGAGAAGTATTGCCATGAATGTTGTTGGGATTTCAGGAGGCCACGCATGAGAGTCGCCCTTGGAAACTGAGATCTTGGCCCAGAGAGGCTTTCCAGAGAGCACTGGGAATCTCAGCTAGGATATCACAGGTTTTATTCTGAAAGACCTGGCAGCCATCGTTGAGAGTCAAAACACACATGGACTTCAAATTGGAGACCTCAATGGGCCTGGCTTCATGTGACAATTTGGCCACTCTTTGGGAAGCCTTGCCTGTGAGAGATCTCCAGATCCTTCATTAAAATGAGCTTCCTCAACATTTAATGGATCCTGAATGAATTGAAACCCACAGTACCAACAACTTCATCTGTGAAAAATAGTTAGATAAATACCATGAATTTTTAGAAATTCTCATGACCAGGTGGCACTGGAGAACCTTTGGATGTCCTGTTGCTGATCATGAGTATACCAGACAGTGCCTTGATTGACTAGGTATCATGAAAATGGTGTAGAACAGAGATGCCAGTAAGTTGGAGCCTGATATGTAGTGGGCCTAGAGCAGTGGTGTGCAGGTGTGTGATAAAACATCTGTGGTGGGGCCTGTGGATCTGCCATTGACTTTCAAATGCCTTGACACAGACACGGTGCAGCCAGCAGACCCTTCTATATAAAGGCATCTTGTTATATGGAGATTTTTCACGGCAATGTTTAGAATCAGGTTGCTATGGTCAAGGGGCAAGCTATGTGGGATAGAAGCCTAGTTGGTGCATTCTCATGCAGACACTGACCCACCACACGTGACAGAACTCCCTCCAGCACTGTGTCCCACTTGAACTCCTTGTATTTCGTGAAGCAAATACCAAACTCCCAGTGCAGCAGCAAGAAACAAAACGAAAAGTCGAGGATGACCAAATGGCTTCACAGTCCACATGGGGAGACACTTAGCCCCAGTGGCCACAATTTAGCTACAAAGAGAGAATTTAGCACTGCTGCCTCATGTTCATTGGAAAATAAGAAACCATGTCCTCCTGGTCACATAGATGCAGACCTAGCTTTGATGGTCTCACTACATCGGAAGTTAAAGCTCCTGAAAACAACATATATTTCAAGTGCCCAAGCTCAGAGGCAATTTCTCAAGAAGTGTTTAGGCCAGCAGATCTCCATGTTTGTGGAGTGTTTGCCATGTCACTTACTTTTGGAAACTGCTCTATCAACTCCAAGGTTGTGAACTCCTGAGCATTTTCCATTCTAAATATATATTCCCAGATTTTCTAACTCTTCTCCTCTAATTCTGACTTACTTGGGGCAAAGGGAATGTCAAGTCATTGTTCTGGATGAGAGAGGGAAGATTGTTTTGTAGCACATATTTGCATACACATTGGATTCATTTTCCAATTTTCTGTTTGAAATACTGAATCCCTGACACTAACCCATACCCGACTAAACTCTGACTACTAATCCTAATATAATGGAGAAAAATAACCCAAACAGAATAGAAATACAAGCATTTCATAAGAAGCATGGTGTATAGTTGGAATTACCTTTTGCATGATATAAGGTAGGAGTTATAAATCTAGTCAATTATTTGTTGAAATAATTTTCCATGTGTTTTTAAAGTTAAGAAAAATGTGAATTCCTGTCTCCCTTTCTCTGTAGCCTATTAAGCAAATGTATTTTTATATGCACAAATAGAATCCTACCTGGTTTCACATATACATTCTTGTGAGGTGGCTGACTTGGCAGATACAAATTGTGAGAAGAGATCACTCCTCCTAAACGCTGTTTTAACTGAAAATTCAACCCATGGGTGAGCTTCCTAGATGAACAACACTATACACATATTCATGTTCAGTAAAATGAACATTTTGGGATATGCGGATGAGTTATTTTTCATGATGAATTTCAATTGGCATATATATTGCTACATTATAATGTGTGTGTTTGTGTGTCTATATATACATTATATATATATATATATATATATATATATATATATATATATATATATATATATATTCTCCAGATTTACCAAAATATGAAATATATGTGTCTTCTTATACACCGCCTGAATTCATTCATATTCATATATGTGGATTTATAATCAACTTTTAAAAATTTTATTCTCAGAAATATACATCCACTGAAATAAATATTTGTTTCCTAGTACTGAAAACTAACTTCAGGGAAGGGTGCTTACAAATCCTAATATTTCTACAGTAACTGACCAAGTTTAACATCAATGCAAGTAGATTCCTATTGGATATGATGTGTTTATTAAAGTTCATTTTAATCAAACCTGGTACGTTATTATTTCTTCAGTTTATAGACATCATAAATTATATCCTTTCATTCACAAGTTCACAAATTTATAAACCTTTGGTTCACTTTCAATCACTTCCTCCTTCAGAACACTTATATTTCTCCATGTTTCTTGACTGGTCTTTTCACTAGACTTCTTTCTAAAGACATTATTTTCGATTCCATAATCATTTTTGAAGCAAAACTCACACACTATTTATGATAAACGGTAACCCTAATATAACCATTAGATATATAAGTGGTTGGAATGAATGTATGTATATCAATAAATGATTTCCTCTATTTTTTCAGATATCAATACAATCCATTATTTAAATTTGGAACCAGTCATATAATTTATTCACAGTATGGTCTATTAATGAATCATCTCTATATTCATCAACACAGGGTAAGCCGATTAGTATCCCCAGTACTAATTTATATCTTTTCAAAATATTTCCCCCAGAAATGGTGGAAGAAATACTCATGTCACCTGATCTTCATATACATATTATCACAGTAATATTCTGGACACAAAATGCGAAGGTCACCCTTATGATTGTACCAAAGCCTCAATGGAATGTGAACATGGATTACTAAATATATCCATGTCCAGGTTGCCTAATGCTCTCAAATGTCAATCTTATTGGTGACTACAAATTGGTTTCTTCTTAAGATTATGTATTCAACCTCAACCCTGTTGAAAATGTCTAATCCTATCACGTTATACTTTGCCTGATTTCCTAATGTCTCTATTGATGTCTGCTTTCCTACATATTTTCCCCAGTTCATCATTGTGCCTGACTCTTCACATATGGTGTCATTTATATTCACTCTCTAACCAAAACCCTATTGCTAAAGAACATTTGGTCCAAATCCTAGACTCACTCTTCCTTCTAAACCTACTGACTATCTTCCTAATCCTACACACAATCCCTTTTTGACTGGATGATCTCTTCTACATTTAATCATCTGAGGTACAGGGTCTTATGCCATTGTATATCAATTTAACTGAGACCTCGGTGCAAAACATAACTCAAGCTAAGGATCCCAATCAAGGGTCCAAATCCTTCTGGGCTTCAAATATTACCTTGATTTCTGTTTTCATACTTATGTTCTACCTCTATATTCTTATAAATATCGCTGGTTCCCAATACCATTATTCATCCAGCAGAATGATTTCCAACCCAAATCGAAAATGCTATTAATCCTAACTATACAATGTTCTCTCAATCTCACTTTACAGAAGAGCAGGGACAAAGTTGGTATTACAATACAGGAAGTTAGGAGATCTTCCAACTGCTGAGTACCTCAATATCCATGCAGAAATTATGCCTGGAGAAGATGCAGGCAGCTATGAAGGACCTGAGAGAACAAAAGTCATATTCCATGGCAAAAAACATGGTCAGGATGAAAAGATGTGTCTGAGTCAGCCTCTCTATTCTTTATGTAGGGAAGATGGACCAAACCAGGCCTGTGTGGAGAGCTGTTCCCAGGTGACTATGGTTTCTATACCATTCTAACATGAGAAAGTATCACAGGAAGTAGGGCAGCCTCCATGTCAGGAGACAATAGGAAGAAACTGTTAGGACAAAGTGGTGGCCAAGACAGTGACCTCATTCATTTTCTGAAGGTAGTGACCTCACCTCACTTCCTTGGTGATGGAGCTCTTTGAATTTTGTGATGCAGGAAGCAAGGCACCCTGAGCCAGTCCCAGTCCCAGTCGCAGTGGGCTCATTTCTTTGGATTTTCCAGGAACAGAGTCAGTCTTTCTTGGTACCTACTGATGTAAGGGTTGCCAAATACCAAGAAAGCTCTGAAGAGGGGTCATTCCAGAGAGGATAGGAATTGGCTCACCACTGCGTCCTTATAACTTCACAGATTTGACCAAGGAGACCAGATCTGAGACAGAAAGGTCATTTCTGGGGAACATTGTATGTCCTACCAGTCAGAGGACATTCCAGATAGTCACAGACCTACTTGGAAGAAGGAGGTGCATTAGTGGGTGTTGGTTTGTGTTTGTGGTTTTTTCACATGATCTGAGAATAGGTAAAAAAGGAGGTTTGTTTGGTTTTGAGTGGACTGTTTCTAGTAAGTCATTTGACAAGGAGACTGTTTCTGTGTCTGTGTATCCGATTGTGTTTTTCTTTGTAGATATTAGAAAAGAAAATAGCTCATTGGGTGTGTCCTGTCTAGTAGAAAACTTCCCAGTATGCATCCTTCCCAATTAATGAATGGACTGAGGCTTGCCTCATCCATGGGCAACACCTGCTATCTACCTAAGTTCTCATTTTTTTCCTGAATTCTGGCCACTCTCAAGATTAGTATCATGTATTTTTGTACAAGATACGTACCACCTCCAAGCTCTGTGACATGGCCATGTACTGGTTAGCTGAAGAGAATGGCGAGCATCTCAGAAAACTCACATATCAGAGTAACCAGGAAAGTCTCCTAGGAGAAACCCTGCTTGGGGGCTTTTGATTACCTATTGTTCTGTTGCTCTGAATGTCAGAAAGGTCTTTGCCTCAGGCCAAACCTTAGTGAAGCCTGAAGAAAAGAGTTTTCAAATGTAAATGAATGGGAATCACCTGTGGCTTTTTACTTTATTGCTTTGGAAAAAGATTTGTCTGAATCAGCCTGTTGGCCCTGTGTGAGCCTGTGGTTTAGATTTTCAGCACCTGATGGGTCTAGAGAAAGATCCCATGTGGGCATTCAAAACCAAAATGGAAAAAAGATCAGTCATTTTGGATGAAGCCTCTCGCCTTCCTCTGTAATATTTCTGACCTCCATCAAGTGAGAATAGGGATCATTTGTGTCAAATGAGTTCTTCAAAGCCCTGCAGAGGCTGGACAATAGGTGCTTGCGTTTTCTCATGACTCCAATTCACACAAAGAATCTACACCCCACAGTCAGTAGGCCTCAAATTTGAGAAGTGGAGCAGTATTAACAGCAGTCCTATATGATCACTTCTGTTTCACAGGAATGTTGTCCAGGCCACCCTGACTTTAGGCAAATGAGGGGCAAGGGAGATTATTTTTGACACTGTCTTGGGCTGTGCCCCTCATGGAAACCTCCAGCTAGAGTTTATGATTAGTGTCTATATAAAAGAAGAAGAGGGCCCTGTGGGAGTGTTTTGGTTTTAATTGTCATCATTTGTGTGGCAATTGGAAGAGATGCCTGGGTCCACCTGGGCTTGAACTCTGTTGTGATTCCCCTTAGAGACTGAGTTGTGGAACTGAACTCAGAGAAGTATTGCCATGAATTGTGTTGGGATTTTTGGAGGCCACGCATGAGATTCGCCATTGGAAACTGAGATCTAGTCCCAGGGTGACTTTCCACAGAGCACTGGGAATCTCAGCCAGGATATCACAAGATTTTATTTTGAAAGATTGTCAGCCATAGTTGAGAGTCAAAACACACATGGAATTCACATTGTAGACCTCAATGGGCCTGGCTTCATGTGACCTTTTGCCCACTCTTTGGGAAGCCTTGCCTGTGAAAGTTCTCCAGAGCTTTCATTGAAATGAGATTCCTCACCTTTTAATGGTTCCTGTATAAATTAAATCCCACAGTGCCTCCAACTTCATTATTGAAAAATATCTAGATAAATACCATGAATTTTTTGAAATTACTATGACCAGGTTGCACTGGAGAACCTCTGAATGTCCTGTTCCTGATCATGATTGTACCAGACAGTGCCTTGATTGACTGGGTTTCATGAAAAAAGTGTAGAACATAGATGCCAGAAAGTTGGAGCCTGCAGACTAGTGGGCCTAGAGCAGAGGAGTGTAGGTGTGTGAAAAAAAACATTTGTGGTGGGGCCACGTGAATCTGCCATTGGCTTAGAAAGACTTGTGACTGACATGGTACAGCCAGCAGACCCTTCTATGTAAGGGCATCTTGTTATATGGAGAGGATTCCTGCCAAAGGTCAGAATCAGGTTGCTATTGTCAAGTTGTAAAGCTATGTGGGATTGAAGCCTCACTGGTGCATTTTACTAACCCACCACACGTGAGAGTACATCCTCCAGCACTGTGTCCCAGTAGAACTCCTTGTATTTCGTGAAGCCAATACCAAACTCACAGTGCAGCAGTAAAAAACACCACGAAATTGGATAATGACCAAATGGCTCTACAGACAACACAGTTAGATACTTAGACCCCAGTGGCCAAAGTTTACCTACAAAGAGAGAATTCAGCACTGCTGCCTCATGTTCACTAGAAAACAAAAAACCATGTCATCCAGGTCACATAGATGGAGACCCAGAATTGATGGTCTCACTACAAAGGAAGCTAAAACTCCTGACAACAATATATATTTTAACTGCCCGACCTCAGAGGCAGTTTCTCAAACAGTCATTGGGCCAGCAGAGCTCCATGTTTGTGGAGTGTTTACCCTCTCCCTTTTTGTAACCCGTTCTACCTCCTACAAGTTTGTGAACTCCTGAGCATTTTTCTTTCCACATATGTATTCACAGATTTTCTAACTTTTCTCCACTAATTGTGTCTTATTTGGGGCGAAGGTAATGTCAAAGCATTGTTCTGGATGAGAGTGGGAAGATTTTTGTATAGCACATAATTGCATACACATTGGATTCATTTTCATATTTTCCATTTGAAATACTGAATCCCTGACACTAACCCATACCCTACTAGACTCTGACTACTAATCCAAATATGATGGAGAAAAAGAAACTTAACAGAATAGAAATACAGGCCTTTCATAGGAGGCATGGTGTATACTTGGACTTGCCTTCGGCTTTATCAACGGTATGTGTTATAAATATAGTCAACTTTTCATTGTAATACTTCTCCATGAGTTTTTAAAATTAACACATATGTAAATTTCTGTCTCCCTTTCTCTGTAGCCTATTCATCACATGTATTTTTTAATGCATCTTTAGAATTCTACCTGGTATCACATGTACATTCTTGTGAGCTTGCTTATTTTGGAAGATACAAATTGTGAGAAGAGATCACTCCCTCTAAATACTGATGGAACTGGAAATTCAACCTATGGGTGAATTCCCTAGATGAACAATATTATGCATAAATAAATGTTCAGTAAAATGAATATTTTTGGATACGTGGATGATATCTATTTTATTATGATTTTCAAATGGCATATATATTGCTACATTTTAATGTCTGTGTATGTGAGTATCTATCTATCTATCTATCTATCTATCTATCTATCTATATAGATATAGATATCTACTCTTTAGATTTTCCAAAATATGAAATATATGTGTCTTATTATACACTTTCTAAATTTACTCATATGTGTGTATGTGGATTTATAATCAAATTTTCACAAAATAATTCTTAGAAATATTCATCCACCTTAAATACATATTTATTTCCTAGTACTGAAAACTAAATTCAGTGAATGGTGCATACAAATCGTAATATTTCCACAGTGACTGACCCAGTTTCACATCAATGCAAGTAGACACCTATGGGACCATGATGTGTATTTTGAAGTTCATTTTTATTCAACACTGATACATTACTATTTCTGAAGTTTATGGACATAATAGGATATATTCTTTCATCCACAATTTCACAAATTTATAGGCATTTAGTTCACTTTCAATCACTTCCTACTTCAGAACACATGTATTCCTCCATGTTTCTTGACTGTTCTTTTCATTAGATTCTTTCCAAACACATTATTTTTGATTTCCATAATCATTTTTGAAGCAAAACTCAGACACTCTTCATGATAAACCATAATGCTAATATTACCATTAGATGTATAACTGGTTAGAATTAATTTATATATATCAATATAAGATTTCCTATATATTTTCAGATATCAATTCAATCCATTATTTAAAGTTTGAACCAGTTATATTATTTATTCACAGTATGGTCTATTAAGGCATCATCTCTATATTCATAGACCGATGGTATACCTATTTGTATCCCAAATACTAATTTATAAGTCTTTAAAATATTGCTTTAAGAATATTGGAAGAAATACTCTAGCCACCTGATATACATATACATTTCATCACAGTAATATTCCTGACACAAAATGCAATGGACACACTTATGATTGTTCCAAAGCCTATATTGAAAGTGAGCATGTATTACTAACAATATCCATGTCCTGATTAACTAATGATCTCAAATATCATTCCTATTGGTGAGTACATATTTGTTTCTTCCTAAGATTAAATATTGAAACTGAATCCTGTAAAAAATGTCTCATCCTATCACTCACTTTGGACTTTGCCTGATTTCCTAATGTCTCTATTGATATCTGATTTCCTACACATTTTCCCCAGTTCATCACTGTGACTGACTCTTGAAATATGCTGACATTTACATTCACTCTCTAACAAAACCCCTATATCTAAAGAACTTTTGGTCCAACTCCTAGACTCACTGAAATGGGTTCTTCAAAGCCCTGCAGAGGGTAGCCCATAGGTGCTTGGGTTTTCTCATGACCCCAATTCACATAAAGAATCTATGCCCCACAGAGAGTAGGCCTCAAATTGGAGAAGTAGAGCAGTATTAATGGCAGGCCTATTTGATCACACCTGATTCACAGGAAGGGTTTCCAGGCCACCCTGAATTTAGGCAAATAAGGGGCAAATGAGCTTATTTTGGACACTGTCTTAGGCTGCGCCCCTCATGGAAACCTCCAGCAAGAAGTTATGATGAGAGTTTATATTGAAGAAGATGAGGGCCATGTGGGAGTGTTTTGGTTTAATTGTGGTCATTTGTGTGGTAGTTGGAAGAGATGACTGGGTCCACATGGGCTTGAACTCTGGAGTGACTCCCCTTAGAGACTGAGTTCTGGAAATGAACTCAGAGAAGTATTGACATGAATTGTGTTGGGATTTTAGGAGGCCACTCATGAGAGTTGCCCTTGGAGACTGAGATCTAGGCCCAGGATAGCTTTCCAAAGAGCACTGGGAATCTCAGCCAGGATATCACATGACTTTATTCAGAAAGACGTGGCAGCCATTGTTGAGAGTCAAAACACACATGGACCTCAATTGTAGACCTCAATGGGCCTGACTTAATGTGACCTTTTGGCCACTCTTTGGGAAGCCTTGCCTCTGAGAGTTCTCCTGAGCTTTAATTGAAATAATCTTCCTCACCATTTTATGGTTCCTGAATAAATTGAAAGCCACAGTGCCTCCAAATTCATCCTTGAAAATTGGCTATATAAATACCATGAATTTTTTAAATTCCCATGAACAGGTGGCACTGGAGAACCTTTGGATATCTGTTGCTGATCACGAGTGTACCAGACATTGCATTGATTGACTGGGTTTCATGAAAATGGTGAGAACAGAGATGCCAGAAAGTTGGAGCCTGCTGACTAGTGGGCCCAGAGCAGTGGTGAGCAGGTGTATGATAAAACATCTGTCGTGGGGACACGTGGTTCTGCCATTGGTTTCCGAATGACTTGTGACTGACATGGTGCAGCCAGCAGAACCTTACAAGTAAAGGGACCTTGTTATATGGAGAGGTTTCAGGGCAATGTTCAGAATCAGGTTGCTATGGACATGGGTGCAAGCTTTTTGGGATAGAAGCCTGGTTGGTGCATTCTCCTGCAGACCCTCATCCACTACACGTGAGAGTACTCCCTCTAGCACTGTGTCCCAGTTTTTCTCCGTGTATTACGTGAAGCCAATACCAAACTCCCAGTGCAGCAGTAAGAAACACCACGAAAAGTGGAGTATGACCAAATGGCTTCACAGATCACATGGTTAGACACTTTGATCCCAGTGTCCTCAGTTTTCTAACAAAGGGAAAATTCAGAACTTCTGGCTCATATTCAATAGCATATAAGGAACCATGTCATCCAGGTCACATAAATGCCGACCCAGGTTTGATGGTCTCAATACAAAGGAAGCTAAAGCTCCTGACAACAACAAATTTTTCAAGGGCCCAAACTCAGAGGCAGTTTCTCAACAACTCATTAGGCCACCAGAGTTCCATGTTTGTGGAGTGTTTACCCTGTACCTTACTTTTGGAAATTCCACTACCACCTCCAAGGTTGTGAACTCCTGAGCATTTTCTTTTCCAGATATATATTCACAGACTTTCAAACTCTTCTCCACTAATTGTGTATTACTTGTGGCGAAGGAAATATCAAGGCATTGTTTTGGAGGACAGTGGGAAGATTTTTGTCTAGCAAATATTTGCATACACATTAGATTCATTTTTCTATTTTCCATTAGAAATACTGAATCCCTGTCACTAACCCATACCCTACTAGACTCTGACTACTAATCTTAATATGATGTAGAAAAAGAAACCTAACAGAATAGAAATACAGGCCGTTCATAGGAGGCATGGTGTATACTAGGACTTGCCTTCTGTTTTATCAAGTGAATGTGTTATAAATCTAGTCAACTTTTCATTGTAATACTTCTCCATGAGTTTTTAAAGTTTACACATATGTACATTTCTGTCTCCCTTTCTCTGTACCCTATTCATCTCATGAAATTTATTATGCATATTTAGTATCCTACCTGGTATCATACGTACATTCTTGTGAGCTTGCTGTTTTAGGAAGATACAAATTGTGAGAAGAGATCACTCCCCCTAAATACTGATGGAACTGAAAATTCAACATATGGGTGAATTTCCTAGATGAACAGCATTATACATAAATCCATGCTCAGTAAAAAGAATATTTTTGGATATGAGGATTATATATATTTCATGATGAATTTTGATTGGCATACATATTACTACATTTTAATGTCTGTGTTTGTATCTTTATATATATATATATATATATATATATATATATATATATATATATATATATATATATTTTTTTTTTTTTTCTCCAGATTATTCAAAATATGAAATATATGTGTCTTATTTTACACTCGCTAATTTAACTCATGTTCCTATATGTGGATTTATAATCAAATTTTCACAAAATTATTCTCAGAAATATTCATCCACATGAAATACATATTTATTTCCAGTACTGAAAACTAACTTCGGTGAAAGGTGCTTACAAATCCTAATATTTGTACAGTAACTGACCCAGTTTAACATCAATGCAAGTAAAATCCTATGGGACATGATGTGTATTTTGAAGTTCATTTTTATTCAACACTGGTACATTACTATTTCTTCAGTTTATGGACATTATAAGATAATACTTTTCATCCACAAGTTAACAAATCTGTACGCATTTGGTTCACTTGCAATTACTTCCTGCTTCAGAATATATGTATTCCTCCATGTTTCTTGACTGTACTTTTCATGAGATTATTTCCAAACACATTATTTTCGATTTCCATAATCATTTTTGAAGCAAAACTCCCACACTCTTCATGATAAACCATAATGCTAAAATTACCATTAGATGTATAACTGGTTAGAATGAACTTATGTATATCAATATAAGATTTCCTATATATTTTCAGATATCAATTCAATCCATTATTTAAAGTTTGATCAAGTTATATTATTTATTTACAGTATGGTCTATTAAGGCATCATCTTTATAATCATAGGCACAGGGTACACGTACTTGTGTCCCCAATACTAATTTATAAGTCTTAAAATGTTGCTTTCAGAAATGTTTGAAGAAATACTGTAGTCACCTGATATACATTTACATTTCATCACAGTAATATTCCTGACAAAAAATGCAACGGACACCCTTATGATTGTACCAAAGCCTAAATTTAATGTGAGCATGTATTACTAACAACATCCATGTCCTGATTAACTAATGATCTCAAATATCATTCCTATTGGTGACTACATATTTGTTTCTTCCTAAGATTATATATTCAAACTCAACCCTGTTAAAAACGTCTTATCCTATTACTCACTTTGTACTTTCCCTGATTTCCTAATGTCTCAATTGATATCTGCTTTCCTACACATTTTCCCCAGTTCATCACTGTAACTGACTCTTCACATATTCTTACATTTGCATTCACTCTCTAACCAAAACCCTATATCTAAATAACTTTTGGAACTATCACTTTTTGTCTGGAGGATCTCTTCCTCATTCAGTCATCCAAGGTACAAGGTCCTATGCCATTGTATAATGATTTATTTGAGACAACTTTGCGGAAATAATTCAAAGCTAAGTATCCCAATCAAGGGCCCAGTGTTCATCTGGGTTTCAAATCTTTCCTAGATTTCTGTATTCATACTTATATTACACCTATATATGCTTGTAAATATCGGAGGTCCCCAATGCCATTATTCATCTCGCAGAATGATTCCTAACCCAAATTGAACATGTTATTAACCCTAACCATGCACTGTTCCCTCAATTTAACTTTACAAAGACCAGGGACAGAGTTGGTGTTATAATACAGGTAGGTAGGGGATCTTCCACCTGTTGAGAACCTCAAGTTCCATGCAGAAATAAACCCTGAAGAAGATGTAGGCAGCTATGAAGGACCTGAGAGAGCAACAGTAATCTTCCTTGGTAAAATACCTGGTCAGGATGAAGCGATGTGTCTGAATAAGCCTCTCTTTTCTTAAAGTAGAGAAGATGGACCAAACCAGGTCTGTGTGGAGAGCTGTTAACATGTGCCTATGGTTGATATACCATTCTATCTTGTGAATGTGACACAGGAAGTAGGGGAAGCCTCTCTCTCGTGGGACCCTTGGAAGCAAATGTTAGGATAAAGTGGTTACCAAGGTAGTGACCTCATTCAGTTCCTGAAGGAAGTGACCTACCTCACTTCCTTGGTGATGGAACTCTCTGAACTTGGGATCCAGGAAGCCAGGCACTCAGAGCCAGTCCCAGTCCCAGTCCCAGTGGGTTCACTTGTTTGGATTTACCAAGGACAGAGTCAGTCTTTTTGGTACATACTGATGTGTGGATGGCTAAATGCCAGGAAAGCTCTGAAGAGGGGCCTTTCCTGAGAAAGCAGGTAGTGACTCACTGATTGATGCTGAAAACTTTACAGAGTTGGTAAAGGAGACCTGATCTGAGACAGGACAGTCCATTTCGAGGGAGCAGAGTAAGGCCCATCAGTCTGAGGACACTCTGGATAGTCACAGACCTACTTGGGGGAAGGAGGTGCCTTTGTGGGTGTGGGTGTGAATTTGTGTTTTTTTATCATGTTCTGAGAATAGGTAGGAAAGGTAGTATGTTTGGTTTGGAGTGGACTGTTTTTAGTAAGTCATTTGACAAGGCGAGTGTTTTTAGGTCTGTGTATCCCACTGTTTTCGTGGTTGTAGACAACACCTACTTCTTTCCTTAGTTCCTGTTTTCTTCCTGAATTCTGGCCACTCTCCAGAATAGGCTCATGTTTTTTTGTCCAAGATATGGACCTCCGTCGAGTTCTGTGACATGGCCATGTACTGGATAGATGAAGGGAATTGGGAGCATCTCTGAAAACTCGGATATCAGTGTGACCAGTAAAGTCTCAGTAGAGAAACCCTGCTTTGTGCCTTTTGCTTACCTACTGTTCTGTTGACCTGAATGTCAGGAAGGTCTTTTCCTCAGGCCACCAGTTTGTGAAGCCTGAAGAAAAGTGCTTTCAATTGGAAATGAATGAGCTTCACCTGTGGCTCTTTGCTTAATTGCTTTGGAAAGGGATGTGTCTGAATCATCCTTTCGGCTCTGAGAGAGGCTGTGGCTTTGATTTTCAGCACCTGATGGATCTAAAGAAAGATCCCATGTGTGCATCCAAAACCAAAATGGCAAAAAGATCAGTCATTGTGGATAAAGTCTCTTGCTTCCTCTGTTAGGTTCCTGACCTCCATCAAGTAAGTAGAGGGATCCTTTGAGACAAATGAGTTCTTCAAAGCCCTGCAGCAGTGCTTGGGTTCTCACATGACTCCAAATCACATAAAGAATCTATACCTCACAGTCAGTAGGCTTCAAAATGAAGAAACAGAGCAGTATTACTGGCAGGCCTATTTGATCAATCCTGGTTTACAGGAAGGGTGTCCAGGAAACCCTGACTTTAGGAAAATGAGGGGCAAGAGAACTTATTTTGGACACTGTCTTGGGCTGCGCCCCTTATGGAAACCTCCAGCCAGAGGTTATGATGAATGTCTAGATGGAAGAATATGAGGGCCATGTGGGAGTATTTTGGTTTTAATTGAACATATTGTTAACCCTAACCATACACTGTTCCCTCAATCTAAGTATTCAGAAAAGCAGGGACAGATTTGGTGTTACAATACAGGAATGCAGGGGATCTTCCACCTGCTGAAAACTTCAAAGTTCCATGCAGAAATGAACCCTGGAGAAGATGTAGGCAGCTATGAAGGATCTGAGAGAGCAAAAGGCATCTTCCATGGCAAACAGCCTGGTCAGGATGAAGGGTTGTGTCTGAATCAGATTCTCTCTTCTTAATGTAGAGGAGAGGCCTGTGTGGAGAGCTGTTCCCAGGTGACTATTGTTTCTTTACCATTCTAACTTGTGAAAGCGTCACAGGAAGTAGGGACATCCTCCATGTTATGAGACCTTAGGAAGCAAATGTTAGGACAAATTGGTTGCCAAGGCAGTGACCTCATTCAGTTACTAAAGGAAGTGACCTCACCTCACATCCTTGTAGATGGAACTCTCCAAATTTGGGTTCCAGGAATCTAGGCACCCAGGCCCAGTCCCAGCACCAGTTCCAGTGTTCTCACTTGTTTGGATTTTCCAAGGACAGAGTCAGTCTTTTGTGGTACCTACTTATGTGAGAATGGCCAAATTCCAGAAAAATTCTGAAGAGGGACCCTTCCGGAGAAAACAGGTAGAGGCTCACTGCTGGCTCCTGACAACTTCACAGAGTTGACCAAGGAGTCCAGATCTGAGACAGGACAGACCATTTCTGGGGAACATAGTATGGCCCTCCAGTCAGAGGACACTCTGGATAGTTCCAGACCCACTTGGGGGAAGGAGGTGCCTTTGTGGTTGTGGGTGTGGGTTTGTGGTTTTTTCTTTTCTTCTGAGAATAGTTAGGAAAGGGGGTGTGTTTGGTTTGGAGTGGACTGTTTCTAGTTAGTCCTTTGACAAGGCGAGTGTTTTTAGGTCTGTGTATCCCACTGTTTTCGTGGTTGTAGACATTAGAAAAGATAATGCCTCAATGGGTGTATCCTCTCAAGGAGAAAACTTCCCAGCATTCATCCGGCACAATTTATGAATGGAGTGTGGCTTGCCTTACCAATGGGCAACACCAACTATCTTCCTACGTTCCTGTTTTCTTTCTGAATTCTGGCCACTCTCCAGAATAGGCTCATGATTTTGTGTCAAATATATGTACCACTTCCAAGCTCTGTGACATGGCCATGTACTGGTAGCTGAAGGGAATGGCAAGCATCTCAGAAAACTCAGATATCAGTGTAGCCAGTAAAGTCTCAGTGGAGAAACCCTGCTTTGGGCCTTTTGATTATCTATTATTATGTTGCCCTGAATATCAGGAAAGTCTTTGTCTCAGGCCACCCCTTTGTGAAGCCTGAAGAAAACAGTTTTCACATGGAAATGAATGGGCATTACCTTTGAGTTTACAATAAAACCTTCACAGATTTGGCTCTCATTAAGTTAAAAATACTTTTAGATTGTATCTCAGTGTAAAAAGTAACATGGAACTGTACATATCTTATTGATAACAAGTCCAATTATAGAACACAAATGATATACATAAATCTCCAACACTCCAACATGTTTTTCTTTTAAGCCTAGAATTACCATACAACCTTAGAACACCAGCTTGATACAATGGTCTTTGCAAGTTTCTACCTTACAGACTTGTATACCTGGAAGATATGAACACATTAACACCACAATTACATTGATGTTTTTGTATTAAACAAGTTTAGATTTTAAAGGAATAACATGGCACAATTTTATAAAAACAGTACTTGTTTTACCAGCTGTTTAATTTTTTAAGATTACTTGCTCAAAACTTACACATATAACCAAGTTACACACACCTTTTTTTATTATTTACTTAAACCCTTTTAATTACTTAATCATATAGACTCTCTTATCCAGAAACACGTTTTTCCTCTATTATATCTATATCTAGAACCTTTTAGTTTCTCTTTTCCATCTACTAACCTCTTTCTGTTCACATTTCAATACAATGCTTTTCAATTTCTGAATTTAAGCAGATTATTTTATAGACATCTACATTTTATTAGGGCCTTTTTGAAAACCTAGAAAACTTATTGGCCTAATTTTAAAGACATCTTTATTTTTATCTGTTTACCCAATTTGAATTAAAACATATGAATCACGTGAATCAAAGACATTTGGATACATTTTTAAATTTTTCATGAGCGCTCCTCATCTGTCAATTGTCATATCCCTGCATGATATATGGACATACACACATACAGACATACCAACATACAACACGTAACACAAATGTAACACATAACACAATAGTAAAGGCCTTGTAGCTTTTTTCAGGTGAAATCTCCATTGCAATGCTGAAAACTCCAGAGTCGATCAAAAATAGAACTGATCAGAAAACATTAACCCATCAGCAGAATCAAGATCATGAGCTCAAAAAAAAAAAAAAAATTACAGAATCTAAGAAAAGCAAGAGTCCTAAAAATGATGACTGGCCAGTAATTAGTAAATACCATATTATATACTTTTTTGGTTAGGTCTAGTTTGAGTTCAGGTAAAAAGACACATTTACTCTTTTTATCTGTCTCCTGCTGAGTGCTGCAGGCTTCTTTTATTTGCATATCAAAGTAAGTCCTGGCTGAGGTCTGGAAAACTGGAAAGACTGGAATTCTGAGAAGAAACCTCACGCCTAAGGCATTTATCTATAAGTCATAATTTCCAGGTTTGGATGTTGAAAATTTTGATGCAAGTTTAAGATGTAATTCTCAAAATTTTATTTCTTTAGATTTTTCTACACTAGAAAAACTTGCTCACACAAAACTGAAAATAGGATCATTTTTTGATAATATTAATGCCACCATCAGAAGAAGTTTCTATAGGATCATTAAGCCCCTTTCTTTGTTATGAAGTTTCTAATAGTATTAAGTTAAATTAAATTGGCTGAAAAATTTTTAAAAAGAACCACATGCTACCATGTGTATCCGAAATTAAGCTTTAAAAATTTCCAAGACTGTTGCTAATTAATGTCATTTCAATAAGCCAGACCAACGTTTTAATTTAGTACCATTTTTTAAAATCTTACACACTGATGGGAATAGATACCATATCATAATTTATTATCTCTTCCCAAGTTAATGCACTGATATATCTAGTGAAATTTTTTCAGGCTGTCTAGTTCAAAATTAAAACTCTTTATTTTTTTTTTACCCTAAGTATTTAAGTTTCCTAGCATGAACTACCTGAAATCAAACTAAACAATTGTTTAAACCCAACTTTTAACTGTAAGATAGTGCAATGCTTTAGAAACCCATTTAGATACCAGATGGTTAAAATAAAAAAATCATTTCTAGATACACATTCACCCTAGATCATCCCCAAGAAACAATCTATAATATCAACATATTAATGCATTCATTGTCCCTTTTGTTAAGTAAACAGAGGTGGAGAAATCCTTAAAGTGCACGTAAGGAATAAGGGAGTTCCCCACAGCAAAATGGATCTGGCAGCTGCTGGGAGTCCCTTAGCCTCACCATTTACTTACAGGACTAGTTCCTCTGGTTTGCTTTGACCCAGGCACCAGGCATATTTTATGCCTCCCAACTTTGCAGTAGTCAGCTCCCAAAAATTTCATTCTATGCTTCAGTTGTTTTGAGTGCTAGGCTTCCCCAAGAGGGCAGAGTGGGGTTTATTTAAAGTCCCCTCTGGGGTGTCAAAATTTATGACTGAAGGCTTGGTTCCCATCCCAAAGCCAATTAATGCCAATTTAATAATGAGGACAGGGTTTTGAGAAAAGTTTAAGCGAGATATCAAAGTTCTTAGACCCCAGACATTTCCCTCTGCAGTGGGCATGCTCAATCCAACTACGGGAAGACAAGAAATCACTGCTTCCGTAATCTTGCTTAACAAAGGGGAGTAAAGTTTATCAAAGTTCTTTAAAGCACAGCTAAGAGAGGTGAAAAGGTGAGAACAGAAAAACTGGCGGTTCTATTGACTTTTGGTCCCTCACAGGAGAAGCATTAGTTTAAAATTTAGCTAAAGTAACTTCCACATATGTAATGCAGGTTGGAACTCGGGACTCTGCATCGGACCAAACAATGCCATCACATTTAACAGAAACACGGATAAAATAACACACAAAGACCATCATGCAGCTCCCGTTTGTTCACAACCCCAAGATCAACAATCTTGTGACTCAGAGAGAATGGAGGGAATAGGGGGAGGAGTAGAAGGTTTGAGTGATAGGATCCTGGGTGAAGGGGTCGGATTGGAGGCAGGGACCAGGAACGGCTTCAAGGAAAGAGGCATGGAATGGCTTTGTCCCATAATGAGAGTTTCTCAAACAGAGACAAGGACAATACAAACGTGACACAAACATGTACACACAGTTAACATTTAACACGAGTTCAGAAGTAAAGATTAGAACCTAGTAACTGGCAAAACCTGATGGGTTAGACCACAAAGACAGACAGTGAATTCAACCTGAGAGAAAAAAGTAGTCAGCAAGATATGATGGGTTGCCAGCAGAGTCACCTAATGTGGGCTCATTCGTCCCTCCTCACCTAATGAGAGCACATCCGTCACTCCCCGAGTCCTCCAAGGCATCCCTTGCAAGGACATGGCCTGTGGCTTTAGGACACGTTTGTCCGCCACTGACAGGGGGAACTTACGTTCTCCGCTGGAAGCCACTCTGCCAACCCAAACCAAAAACGGAAAAATGGAACCTGAACAAAAAGCTCTGAGTGATCACAAGGAAAAATGAAAAGAAGCGCCTTACTTACCTCCAGAGGGGTCTGTTGGCGTGTCCTTGTCCTATGCTGCGTGATTCCCGGCCAACGCACCAAATGTAAGGGTCCGGTGAACGTCGGAGGAAGAGACCACCAAGAGAACGCGGCTCATGCAACAGAAAAAGGCGTTCATTGAGGATCCAATCCAGCATGCTGGGGCTACGTGCTCACTCAAGAAGGGAGAGCAGCCCAGAGCCCCGAGCAGGGGTTGAGCAGTGCTTAAGTACACTTTTTGGGGAGGGCGGGACTTTACATATATCACAGTCTCCTTTAAGAAATCAACATACACCGCAGAAAAATCAAACAACAATTCCTAAACATGATTAGTTCATTCATTGGCAGGAACAGGTCAGGCGGGAGTGATAGGTGAGTTCTAAAGCGAGGTACACATTCAAACAGATTGGTTTAGGCCTTGCGATGCCTATGTGCCAGGCCACACAGGGTCCTAGGTTATTAAACAACCAGGCGGTCAGGGGGAATATTTACTGGGCAGTCCGGAATTGTACTACAAGCTACAGGAATTTCAGGTTTTGCATGTAGCATTGGAACTTAACAATACCTGGTCCTTTACATTTTAACTCAGGCCTTGCAGCTTAGAAACTTTACAAAACCCGGACTTTTACACTTCAACTTTTACACTTTAATTTCAATTTATTTTACCCTTTCAGATCACTCCTGGTGCACAAGAAGGATGTCCAAGCCACCCTGAATTTAGGCAAATGAGTGGCAAGGGAGCTTATTTGGGACACTGTCTTGGGCTGTGCCCCTCATGGAAACCTTCAGCCAGATGTTATGATGAGTGCCTTTATAGAAGAAGAAGAGGGCCATGTGAGAGTGTTTTGGTATTAATTGTGGTCATTTGTGTGACGGTTGGAAGAGATGACTGGGTCCACCTGGGCTTGAATTCTTGTGTGATTCCCCTTAGAGACTGACTTCTGGAACTGAACTCAAAGAAGTATTGCCATGAATTGTGGTGATATTTTAAGAGGTCAAGCATGAGAGTCGCCCTTGGAAACTAAGATCAAGGCCGAGGGTGGCTTTCCACAGAGCACTGGGAATTTCAGCAAAGATATCCCATGATTTTATTCTTAAAGACTTGGTAGCCATACTTGAGAGTCAAAACACACATGGACCTCACATTGTAGACCTCAATGGGCCTGGCTATATCTAACCTTTTGGCCACTCTTTGGGAAGCCTTGCCTATGAGAGTTCTCCAGAGTTTCATTGAAATGAGCTTCCTCAACATTTAATGGTTCTTGAAACCCACAGTGCATACAAACACAATAGAAATACAAGCAGTTCAGAAGAGGCATGGTGTATAGTTGGACTTGCCTTTTGCATTATGTAGGGTAGGTGTTATAAATCTAGTTAATTTTTAATTGAAATAGTTCTCCTTGTGTTTTTAAAGTTAATGAATATGTGAATTCCTGTATCCTTTTCTCTGTAGCCTATTCATCACATGTATTTTTATATAAACATATTGAATCCTACCTGGTATCACATATACATTCTTGTGAGGTGGCTGACATGGCAGATACAAATTATGACAAGAGATCACTCCTCCTAAACGCTATTGGATCATAAAATTCAGCCTAAGGGTAACCTTTCTAGTTGAACAACATTATTCATAAATCCATGTTCAGTATAATTAATATTTTTGGATCTGTGGACGATATATATTTCATCATGAATTTCAATTGGCATATATATTGCCACTTTATAATGTCTGTGTGTGTTTTGCTCTTTGCTTAATTGCTTTGGAAAGAGATGTGTCTGAATCAGCCTCTTGGCCCTGTGTGAGGCTGTGGCTTAGATTCTCAGCACCTGATGGATCTAAAGAAAGATCCCATGGGTGCATCCAAAACCAAAATGGCCAAAAGAGCAGTTATTGTGGATGAAGACTCTCACCTTCCTCTCTAATGGTCCTGACATCCATCAAGTGAAAATAGGGATCCTTTGGGTCAAATGAGTTCTTTAAAGCCCTGCAGAGTTTAGCCCATAGGTGCTTGGGTTTTCACATGAAGCCAATTTACATAAAGAATCTAAACCCCACAGTCATTTGGCCTCAAATTGAAGAAGATAAGGGGCATGTGGGAGCATTTTGTTTTGAATTGTGGTAATTTGTTTGGCGCTTGGAACAGATGACTGGGTCCACCTGGGCTTGAACTCTGGTATGATTCTCCTTAGAGACTGAATTCTAGAAGTGACATCAGAGAAGTATTGTCATGAATTGTGTTTGGATTTTACTAGGCCATGCAACCTAGATCTCAGGTATTAATTGTGGTGCAGGGAGATCTAGGTGCAGGGTGGCTTTGCCCAGAGCACTGGGAATCTCAGCCTGGATATCACATGATTTTATTCTGAAATTCTTTAAAGCCACAGTTGAGAGTCAAAACACACATGGACCTCACATTGTAGACCTCAATGGGCCTGACTTCATGTGACCTTTTGGCCACTCTTTGGGAAGACTTGCCTGTGAGTGTTCTCAAGATCTTTCATTGAAATGAGCTTCTTCAACATTTAATGGTTCCTGAATGAATTGAAACCCACAGAGCCTCCAACTTTATCCTAAAAAAATGGCTTGATAAATACCATGAAACTTTTGAAATTCCCATGACCAGGTGGCACTGGAAAACTTTTGGATGTCCTGTTGCTGATCATGAGTGTATCTCACAGTGCCTTGACTGACTGGGTTTCATGAAAATTGTGTAGAACAGTGATGCCAGTATGTTGGAGCCTGTTCATTAGTGGGCCTAGAGCAGTGGTGTGAAGGTGTGTGATAAAACATGTGTGTTGGGGCATGTGGATCTGCCATTGGCTTCCAATTGCCTTGTGACTGACAGGGTACAGCCAGCAGACCCTTATATGTAAAGGCATCTTGTTATATGGATAGGTTTCTGGGCAATGTTCAGAATCAGGTTGCTATGGACAAAGGGGCAACCTATGTGGGACAGAATCCTGGTTGGTGCATTCTCATGCAGACTGTGTCCCTCCACACGTGACAGAACTCCCTCCAGCACTGTGTCCCAGTTGAACTCCTTGTATTTCATGAAGCAAATACCAAACTCCCAGTGCACCAAGGAGTAACACCACGAAAATTGGAGCATGACCAAATGGCTTCACAGTCAACCCGGGGAGACACTTACACCCCAGTGGCCATAGTTTAACTACAAAAAGAGTATTCAGCACTGCTGCCTCATTTTCATTGGAAAATTAGAAACAATGTCCTTCAGGTCACATATTTGCACACCCAGATTTGATGGTCACACAACAAAGGAAGCTAAAGCTCCTGACAACAACATGTATTTTAAGAGCCCAACCTCAGAGAGTTTCTCAAGAAGTCTTTACACAAGCAGAGCTCAATGTTTGTGGAGTGTTTACCCTGTCCCTTACTTTTGGAAACTCCTCTACCACCTACAAGTTTGTGAACTCCTGAGCATTTTTTATTCCTGATATGTATTTACAGATTTTCTAACTTTTCTCCTCTAATTGTATTTCACTTGGAACTAAGGTAATGTCAAGGCAATCTTCTGGATGAGAGTGTGAACATTTTTGTGTAGCACATATTTGCATACCAATTAGAGTCATTTTCCATATTTCCATTCGAAATACTGAATCCTTGACACTAACGCATACCCTAATAGACTCTGACTACTACTCCTAATATGATGGAGAAAAATAACACAAACAGAATAGGAATACAAGCAGTTCAGAGGAATCATAGTGTATAGTTGGACTTGTTTTTTGCATGATTAATTATAGGTGTTATAAATCTAGTCAATTTTTAATTGAAATAGTTCTCCATGTGTTTTTAATGTTAACAAATATATGAATACCTATCTCCCTTTCTCTGTAGCCTATTCAGCACATGTATTTTTAAATGCACATATAGAACACTACCTGGTATCACACCTACATTTTGTGAGGTGGCTAATTTGGCAAATACAATTTGTGAGAAGTGATCACTCCTGTTAAACTCTGTTGGAACTGAAAATTTAACCTAGGGGTGTGTTTCCTAGAAGAACAACATTATACATAAATACATGTTCTAAAAGAAATAATTTTGCATCTGTGGAGGATATATATTTCATGATAAATTTGATTGCTAATTTATTGTCTGTGTGTGATTTTTTGTATATATATATATATATATATATATATATATATATATATATATACACTCTCCAGATTTTTCAAAATATGAAATATATGTGTCTTATATACACTCCCTAAATTCATTCATGTTCATGTATATGGATTTATAATCAACTTTTCACAAGATCATTCTCAGAAATATTCATCCACCTGAAATACATATTGTTTCCAGTACTGAAAACTAACTTCAGTTAATGTTGCATACAAATACTAATACTTCTACAGTAACTGACCCAGTTTAACATCAATGCAAGTACATTCCTATGTGACATGATGTGTATTTTGAAATTCATTTTAATTCAACACTGGTACATTACTATTTATTCAATTTATGCACATCATAGGATATATATTTCATCCACAAGTTAGCAAACTTATAGGCATTTGTTTCACTTTCAATCACTTCCTGCTTCAGAACACATGGATTCTTCCAGGTTTCTTGACTGGTCTTATAATGAGACTTCTTTCGAAATATATTATTTTTGATTTCTTTTATCACTTTTGAAGCAAAACTGACACTCACTTCATGATAAACCATAACTATAATATCACCATTAGATGTATATCTGGTTGGAATGAATGATTTTATAACAATATAGTATTTTTTATATATTCTCTTATATCAGTTTATTCCATTATTTAATGTGGAACCAGTTATATTATTTATTCACTATATTGTCTATTCATGCATTATCTCTATATTCATAGACACAGGGTACACCTCTTAGTACCCCCAATACTAATTTATTAGTCTTCTAAATATTGCTCCCAGAAATGGTGGAAGAAATACTCATGTCACCTGATCTACATATGCATGTTATCATAGTAATATTCTGGACACAAAATGCAAAAGTCACACGTATGATTGTACCAAAGCCTAAATGGAAACTGAACATGGATTACTAAAAACATCCATATCCAGGTTGCCTAATGCTCTCAAATGTCAATCCTATTGGTGACCACATTTTTGTTTCTTCCTAAGATTATATATTCAACCTCAAAACTGTTGGAAATGTCTAGTTTTTTCACTCACTTTATACTTTGCCTGATTTCCTAATGTCTCTATTGATATCTACTTTCCTACATATTTTTTCCAGTTCAACATTGTGACTGACCCTTCACATGTGCTGACATTGACATTCACTCTCTAACTGAAACCCTATTGCTAATGAACTTTGGTCCAAATCCTATACTCTTTCTTCTTCCGAAACATACTGACTATCTTCCTGATCCTATCGACTATCCCTTTTTGAGTGGATGTACTCTACTACATTCAATCATCTGAGGTACAAGGTCCTATGCCATTGTATATCGATTTTTCTGAAACATGTATGCAGAACATAATTCAAAGCTACGAGTCCCAATCTATTGCCAAATGCACTTCTGAGCTTCAAATCTTACCTAGATTTCTGTTTTCATACTTATATTTAACCACTATATTTCTATATATTGCAGGTTCCCAATAACCTTATTCATCCCGCAGAATGATTCCTAACCCAAATCGAACGTGTTATTAACCCTAACCATACACTGTTGCCTCAATCTAACATTACAAAAGAGCAGGGACAGGGCTATTCTTTCAATTAGGGATGTAGGTAATCTTCCAACTGCTGAGAACCTCAAAGTTCGATGCAGAAATGATCCCTGGAGAAGATGTAGGCAGCTATGAAGGACCTGCATGAGCAAAAGCCATCTTTCATCGCAAACAACCTGGACAGGATGAAGGGATGTGTATGCATCAGACTCTCTCTTCTTAATGTAGAGAAGATGAACCTAACCAGGCCTGCGTGTAGAGCTGTTCCATGGTGTCTATTTTGATATACCATTCTAACTAGTCAAATTGTCACAGGAAGTAGGGGCACCCTCCAACTCATGGAACCATTGGAAGCAAGTGTTAGGACAAAGTTGTTGCCAAGGCAGTGACCTCATTCAGTTGCAAAGAAAGTGACATACCTCATTTCCTTGGTGATGGAACTCTCTGAAATTGGGATGCAAGAAGCCAGGCACCAAGAGCCAGTCCCAGTCCCAGTCCCAGTGGGCTCACTTGTTTGGATTTACCAAGTACAGAGTCAGACCTTCTTGGTACCTACTGATGTGAGGATGGCCAAATGCCAGTAGAGCTCTGAAGAGGGGCCTTTCTTGAGACAGCAGGTTGTGGCTAACAGCAGGCTCCTCGCAGAATAACAGAGTTGGCCAAGGAGACAAGATCTGAGACCAGACAAGCCATTTCGAGTGGAACATAGTATGGCCCACCAGTCAGAGGACACTCCAGATAGTTAGAGACCTATTTTTGGGAAGGAGGTGCCTTTTTGGTTGTGGGTGTGAGTTTGCAGTTTTGTTTCATGTTCTGAGAATAGGTAGGAAAGGTGGTTGGTTTGGTTTGGAGTCGACTGTTTCTAGTAAGTCTATAGACAAGGCGAGTGTTTCTATGTCTGTGTAGCCACTGTGTCCGTGGTTTTAGACATTAGAAACGAGAATGCATCAATGGAGGTGTCCTGTCTAGTAGAAAGCTTCACAGCATTCATCCTGCACAATTGATTAATGGACTGTTGCTTGCCTTATGGATGGGAAACACCTACTAACTTCCTAAGTTGCTGTTTTCTTCCTGAATTCTGGCCACTCTCCAGAATAGTATCATGGTTTATTGTCCAAGATATGTACCACCTCCAAACTCTGTGACATGGCCATGTCCTTGATAGCTGAAGGGAATGGGAACATCTCAGAAAACTCAGATATCAGTGTGACCAGGAAAGTCTCAGTGGAGAAACCCTGCTTGGCTCCATTTGCTTATCTATGTTTCTGTTGCCTTGAATGTCAGGAAGGTCTTTGCCTCAGGCCACCCCTTTGTGAAGCATGAAGAAACAGTTTTCAAATGGAAATGAATGGGCATCACCTGTGGCTCTTTGCTTAATTGCTCTGGAAAGGGATGTGTCTTAGTCACACACTAGGCCCTGTTTGAGGCTGTGGCTAAGATTCTCAGCTCCTGATAGATCTAAAGAAGATCCCATGTGTGCATCCAAAACCAAAATGGCAAAAAATCTCTCATTGTGGATGAAGTCTCTTGCCTTCTTCTGTTTGGTTCCTTACCTCCATCAAGTGAGAATAGGGATCCTTTGGATCAAATGAGTTCTTCAAAGTCCTGCAGAACTGCTTGGGTTGTCTCATGATGCCAAATCACATAAAGAATCTATACCTGACAGTAAGTAGGCCTCAAATTGGAGAAGCAGAGCAGTATTTATGGCAGGCCTAGAGCAGTTGTGTGCAGGTGTGTGACAATACATCTGTGGTGGGGTCATGTGGATCTTACATTGACTTCCATATGGCTTGTGACTGACATGGTGCAGCTAGCAGAACTTTGTATGTAAAGGCATCATGTTACATGGAGAGTTTTCAGGGCAATGTTCAGAATCAAGTTCCTATGGTAAAGGGGGCAAGCAATGGGGGATAGAAGCCTGGTTGGTGCATTCTCCTGCAGACCCTGACACACTATACGTTACAGGACTCCCTCCAGCATTGTGTCCCAGTTTAACTCCTTGTATGTCATGAACCAAATACAAAACACCCACTGCAGCAGCAAGAAACACCACGAAAAGTGGAGGATGACCAAATGATTTCAAAGTCCAGATGGGGAGACACTTATCCCCCATTGGCCACAGTTTAGTTACAAAGAGTGAATTCAGCACTGCTGCCTCATGTTCATTGGACAATAAGAATTCATGTCCTCCAGGTCACAAAAATGCAGACCCAAGTTTGATGGTCTCACTACAAAGGAAGCTAAAGCTTCTGAAAACAACATATATTTCAAGTACCCAACCTCATTGTCAGTATCTCCAGAAGTGTTTAGGCCAGCAGAGATCCATGTTTGTGGAGTTTTACCCTGTCCCTAAGGTTTGGAAACGTCTCTTCCACCTCAAAGGTTGTGAACTACTGAGCATTTTCCATTCTACGTATGTATTCACAGATTTTCTAACTCTTCTCCTCTAATTGTTTCTTACATGGGGCGTGGTTATTTCAAGCCATTGTTCTGAATGAGAGTGGGAATTTTTTTGTGTGTAGCACGTATTTGCATACACATTGGATTCATTTTCCAATTTTCCATTCGAAATACTGAATCCCTGACACGAACCCATACCCTACTAGACTCTGACTACTAATTCTAATATGATGCAGAAAAGTAACACAAACAGAATTGAAATACAAGCAGTTCAGAGGAGGCATGGTGTATAATTGATCTTGCCTTTTGCATGATAAATGTCAGGTGTTATAAATCCAGTCTATTTTTAATTGAAATAGATCTCCATGTGTTTTTAAAGTTAACAAATATGTGAATTCCTGTCTCCCTTTGTCTGTAGCCTATTCAGCACATGTATTTTTATATGCACATATCAAATCCTACCTGGTGTCACACCTACATTCTTGTGAGGTGACTGACTTGTGAGATACAATTTGTGAGAAGACATCACTCCTCCTAAACGCTGTTGGAACTGATAATTCAAATAATGGGTGAGCTTCCTAGTAGAAAAACATTATACATAAATCCCTGTTAAGAAAATTGAATATTTTTGGATCTGTGATTGATGTATATTTCATGGTGAATTTAGATTTGCATATATGTTGCTACATTTTAATATCTGTATGTGTCTGTGTGTGTATACACACACACACACACACACACACTCTCTCTCTCTCTCCAGATTTTTCAAAATATGAAACATATGTATCTTATTTACACTCCCTAAATTCATTTATGTTCAAGTATGTGGATTTATAATCAACTTTTCACAAGATTTTTCTCAGAAATATTTATCCACCTGAAATACATATTTGTTTCCTAGTACTGAAAACTAACTTCAGTGAATGGTACATACAAATCCTGTTGATAGCCACAGCCAAGGGTCTCCAGTAAATACCATATGTACTACTGCACAACCTAAGGCAGGCATGGTCCCTAAGCCACATGCTCGTTGTTTAAACAGAGAGGGGGAGATGTTGAGAGCCACAGCCAAAGGGGCCCCAGGAAACCTCCAGCTGCCAGCAAACTTCCAGCTGCCGGCTGATGATTGGCTCCACAGCGGCCCCAGCAACATCTAGCTGATTGGCTCCTCTGCGGTGATGCTCATTGCAGATGCTCATTGAGCTGTTTCCCCGCCCTTTCAGACTGCCACTGGATGATTGGCTGACAGAGGCCCCAGCAACATCTAGCTGATTGGCTCCTCTGTGGTGATGCTCAATGGGATGTTTCCCTGCCCTTTCAGACAACGGAGCTGCTCATTGGTGGACTTTTTTGGCTCCGCCCATGTGACCCAGCCAATCGGCCTCAAAAGGAGGAGGCTTGTGGTTGAGGGAGAGGCTTGTGGGAAGACTGTGGTGGCAGTTGGGCTCTGAGGGTTTTTCCTGAGAAGCTGTTTTGTTTGGCTTGTGTGGTTCTAAAAATAAAGTTTGTTTCTTTTGACAATTGGCTCCTGAATTGTGCCCAGCCAGACTGATGATAATCATGTAAAATGTTGATTTTAAATCGCATACATGAACTTGAATGAATTTAGGGAGTGTATAATAAGACACATATATTTCATATTTTGGAAAATCTGGAAAATCTTTTATATATATATATATATACATACACACACACACAACAATAAAATGTAGCAATATATATGCCAATCGAAATTTATCATGAAATATATATCATCCACATATCTAAAAATATTCATTTTACTGAACATGGATTTATGTATGATGTTGTTCACTAGGAAGCTCACCCATAGTTTGAATTTTCAGTTCCATCAGTATTTAGGGGAAGTGATCTATTCCCATAATTTGTATATTCCAAATTTAGTGAGATCACAAGAATTTACGTGTGTTACCAGGTAGGAGTCTATATATGCATAAAAATATACATGTTCTAAAGAGGCTACAGAGCAAAGGAGACAGGAATTTACATATGTGTTAACTTTGAAAACTCATGGAGAAATATTACAATAAAAAGTTGACTAGATTTATAACACATATCCTTGATAAAGGAGAAGGAAAATCCAAGTATACACCATGCCTCCTACAAAAGGCCTGTATTTTTATTCTGTTAGGTTTCTTTTTCTCCATCATTTTAGGATAGTAGTCAGAGTCTAGTAGGGTATGGGTTAGTGTCAGAAATTCAGTATTGCAAAAAGAAAATAGGATAATGTATCCAATGTGTATGCAAATATGTGCTACACAATAATCTTCCCACTCTCACCTAGAACAATGCCTTGACATTACCTTTGCCCCAAGTGAGACACAATTAGAGAAGAAGAGTTAGAAAATCTGTGAATACATATCTGGAATGGAAAATTCTCAGGAGTTCTCAACCTGGGAGCAGGTAGAGGAATTTCCAGAAGTAAGGGATTGGGTAAACACTCCACACCCATGGAGCTATGCTGGAAAAAAAGACTTCTGGAGAATCTGCCTCTGAGGTGTGGCACTTGAAATATATATTGTTGTCAGGAGCTTTGTCTTCATTTGTAGTGAAACCATCAAAGCTGGGTCTGAATCTATGTGACCTGGAGAACATGGTTTCTTATTTTCCAACGAACCTGAGGCAGCAGTGCTGATTTCTCTCTTTGTAGGTAAACAGAGGCCACTGGGCCAAAGTGTCTAACCATGTGGACTGTGAAGCTATTTAGTCATCCTCCAATTTTCATGGTGTTTCTTGGTGCTGAACTGGGAGTTTGGTATTTGCTTCAAGAAATACAAGGAGTTCAACTGGGACACAGTGTTGGAGGGAGTTCTGTGACATGTGCTGGGTCAGAGTCTCCAGGAGAATGCACTAACCCGGCTTCTATCCCACATAGCTTGCCCCCTTGACCATAGCAACCTGATTCTGAACATTTCCCTGAAACCTCTCCATATAACAAGATGCCTTTGCATATAAGGGTCTGCTGGGTGCACCATGTTAGCTAAAAGCCATTTGGAAGTCAATGGCAGATCCACATGGCACCACCATAGATATTTTATCACACACCTGCACACCACAACTCTGGGCCAACTACTCCGCAGTCTCCATCTAACCGGCATCTCTGTTCTACACCACTTTCATTATACCCAATCAATCAAGGCACTGTCTGGTACACTAATGATCAGCAACAGGACATCAAAGGTTCTCCAGTGCCACCTCATCATGCGAATTTCAAAAATTTCATGGTATTTATCTAGCCATTTTACAAGGATGAAGTTGGAGGCATTGTGGGTTTCAATTCTTTCAGGAATCATTCAATGTTGAGGAAGCTCATTTCAATGAAAGTTCTGGAGAACTCTCACAGGCAAGGCTTTCCAAAGAGTGGCCAAATAGTCACATGAAGCCAGGCCAATTGAGGTCTACAATGTGAGGTCCATGTGTGTTTTGACTCTCAACTATGTCTGGCAAGTATTTCAAAATAACATCATATGATATTCTGTCTGAGATTCCCAGTGCTCTGTGGAAAGCCACCCCGGGCCTAGATCTCAGTTTCAAAGGGCAACTTTCATGGGTGGCCGCCTAAAATCCCAACACAAATCATCACAATACTTCTCTGAGGTCAGTTCCAGAACTCAGTCTCTAAGAGGAATCACACCAGAGTTCAAGCCCTGGTGGACCCAGTCATCTTTTCCGACTGCCACATAAATGACCACAATGAAAACCAAAACACTCCCAAATGGCCCTCATCTTCTTCCATATAGACACTCATCATAACCTCTGGCTTGACGTTTCCTTGAGGGGCACAGCCCAAGACAGTGTCCAAAATAATCTCCCTTTCCTCTCATTTGCCTAAAGTCAGGGTGGCCTGGACACCCATTCTGTGAACCATGAGTGATCAAATAACCCTGACTTTAATACTGCTCTGCTTCTCCAATTTGAGGCCTACTGTCTGTGGAGTATAGATTCTTGATGTGAATTGGAGTAATGAAAAAACCCAATAACCCATTGGCTACACTCTGTAGGGTTTTGAAGAACTCATATGACCCAATAAATGCCTATTCTCATTTTATGGAGGTCAGGAACCTTACAGAGGAAAGTGAGAGACTTCATCCTCAATGACTGCTTTTTGGGCCATTTTGGTTTTTGATGTGCCTTCTGGAATGTTACATATTTTTTTTTTTTTTGGTTTTAGTGCCTTCTGGAATATTACATAATTTTTTCTTTAGACATTATTGCCAGAGTTCCTATCTTCATCCAAGTGCAGGTGAAATCAAAGATAATACCAATCTACAGCTTCTGCAATAGCCATCCCTGTACTGCTTGCAGAACTTGCCTGGACACATTGTGAACTCACCTAAATGCATTGTGAACTATCTGTTGGTGCAGCGACTTGTGGTAGTGTTGGGGTATATTTGCTGATGATGTCATCGGTGGTACAATTTTTCCAAAAGGAGCCATCAATTGGCTTGGTGTATCTTCCTCCCTTCTGCGTGTCATGATCGTCCAGCTAAAATTTGGGGGGCCAACAGAGGTGAGGCAAAGAACCTCACCCACCCCCGCTGGTACAAAGACCTCTCCACAGGTGTGGCTCTATACTGGACGGGTAGTCAGTGACGGGTAAGATCCAATTGCAATGGTACCAACTTAACGGGTAAAGACCATATGTACTATTGGACAACCTAAGCCAGGCACGGTCCCTAAGCCACATGCGTGTTGTTTAAACAGAGAGGCGAAGATGTTGAGAGCCACAGCCGAAGGGGCCCCAGCAAAATTCCTGCTGCCAGCAAACTTCCAGCTGCCGGCTGATGATTGGCTCACAGCGGCCCCAGCAACACCTAGCTGATTGGCTCCTCTGCGGTGATGCTCAATGGGCTGTTTCCCTGCCCTTTCAGACCACAAAACTGCTCATTGGGGGACTTTTTTTGACTCCGCCCACATGACCCAGCCAATCGCCCTCAAGAGCAGGAGTATTGTGGGAGGCGGAGAGAGGCTCCTGTGGGAGGGAGAGGTTTTGGGAAGCCAGTGGTGGCAGTTGGGGCTCCGAAGGTTTTTCCTGAGAGGCTGTTTTGTTTGGCATGTGTGGTTCTAAAAATAAAGTTACTTTCTTTTGACAAGTGGCTGCTGATTGTGCCCAGCAAGACTGCGGCATTATCCTAATATTTCTACAATAACTGACCCAGTTTAACATCAATGCAAGTAGATTCCTGTGGGAGAGGACATGATGTGTATTTTGACGTTCATTTTTATGTAACAGTGGTACATTACTATTTCTTCAGTTTACGCACATCATAGTATATATATTTGATCCACAAGTTCACAAATTTATAGGCATTTGTTTCACTTTCAATCACTTTCTGCTTCAAAACACATGTATTCCTCCAGGTTTCTTGACTGGTCTTTTCATGAGACTTCTTTCCAAACACATTATTTCCGATTTCCATAATCACTTTTGAAGCAAAACTCACACATTCTTCATGAAAAACCATAATGCTGATATAACCATTATATATATTACTGGTTGGAATGAAGGATTGTATATCAATGTAAGATTTTCTGTATATTTTCAGATATCAATTCAATCCATTATTTAAAGTTAGAACCAGTTATAATATTTCTTTACAGTATGGTCTATTCATGCATTATCTCTATAATTATAGACACAGTGTACACCATTTTTACCTCCAAAAATAATTGATACGTCTTCAAAATATTGCTCCCAGAAATGGTGGAAGAAATACTCATGTCACCTGATCTACATATACATTTTACCACAGTAATATTCTGCACACAGAAAGAAGAGGTCAAACTTATGTTTGTACCAAAGCCTAAATGAAAAGTGAGCATGGATTACGGAAAACATCCATGTCCATATTGCCTAATGCTCTCAAAAGTTCATCCTATTGGTGACTACATGTTTGTTTCTTCCTAAGATTATATATTCAAATTCAAGCCTGTTGAAAATGTATAATTCTATCACTCACTTCATACTTTGCCTGATATCCTAATGTCAATTGATATCTGCATTCCTACTTTTTTCCCCAGTTCATCCTTTTAACAGACTCTCCACATGTGCTGACAATTACATTCACTCTCTATCCGAAACCTTATTGCTAAAGATCTTTTCATCCAAATCTTATACTCACTCTTCTTTCAAAACCTACCAACTTCTTACTAATCCTACAAATTATTTCTTTTTGACTGGATGTTCTCTTCATCATTCAATCAACCAAGGTACAAGGAATTTTGCCATTGTATATCGATTTATCTGAGACATCTGTGCAGAATATAATTCAAAGCTAAGAATCCCAGCCAAGGGTCCAATGCAATTCTGGGCTTCAAATATTACCTAGATGTCTGTTTTCATACTTATATTTCACTTATATTCTTATAAATATCGCACGTTCCCAATACCATAATTCATCCCGCAGAATGATTCCTAACCCAAATGGAACATGTTATTTACCCTGACCATACACTGTTCTCTCAATCTAACTTTACTGAAGAGCAGGGACAGAGTTGGTCTTTCAATACAGAAATTAGGGGATCTTCCACTTGCTGAGAACCTCCAAGGTCATTAAAGAAATGATCCCTGGATTAAATGTAGGCAGCTATGAATGACGTCAGAGAGCAAAAGTCATCTTCCATGACAAACAACCTGGTTAGCATGAAGGGATGTGTCTGAATCAACATTTCTTTTCTTAATGTATAGAAGATGGACCAAACCAGGCCTATCTGGAGAGCTTTTTTTGGGTGCCTATGGTTGATATACCATGCAAACTTGTGAAAGTTTCACTGGAAGAAGGGGCAGCCTCCAACTCATTGGACTTTGGAAGCAACTGTTAGGACAAATTGGTTGACAAGGCAGTAACCTAATTCAGTTCCTGAAGGAAGTGACCTACGTCACTTCCTTGGTGAAGGAATTCTCTGAACTTGGGATCCATGAAGACAGGTACCCAGAGCCAGTCCCAGTCCCAGTCCCAGTGGGCTCACTTGTTCAGTTTTACCAAGGACAGGGTCAGTCTTTCTTGGTACCTACCTATGTGAGGATGGCCAAAGGCCAGAAGAGCTCTGAAGAGGGACCTTTTCTGAGAAAGCAGGTAGTGGCTCACCGCTGGCTCCTGACAACTTCACAAAGTTGGCCAAAGAGACCAGATCTGAGTCAGGACAGGACATTTCGGGAGAACATTTTATGGCCCACCAGTCAGAGGACACTCTGGATAGTCACAGACCTACTTGGGGGAAGGAGGTGCCTTTGTGGGAGTGGTTGTGGTTTTGTGGTTTTGTCACATGTTCTGAGAATAGGTAGGAAATGTGGTTTGTTTGGTTTGGATTGGACTGTTTCTAGTAAGTCGTTTGACATGTAAGTGTTTCTATGTCTGTGTATTCCACTGTGTCTGTGGTTGTAGACATTAGAAAAGAGAATGAATTAATGGATGTGTCCTGTCTAGTAGAAAGCTTCCCAGCATTCATCCTGCCCAATTGATGAATGGACTGCGGCTTGCCTTCTGGATGGGCAAAACCTTCTATCTTCCTAAGATCCTGTTTTCTTCCTGAATTCTGGCCACTCTCCAGAATAGGCTCATGGTTTTGTGTCCAAGATATATACCACCTCCAAGCTCTGTGACATGGCCATGTACTTGATAGCTGAAGTGAATGGGGAGCATCTCAGAAAACTCAGATATCAGTGTGACCAGGAAAGTCTCAGTGGAGAAACCCTGCTTTGTGTCTTTTGCTTACCTGTTCTTCTGTTGCCCTAAATGTCAGGAAGGTCTTTGCCTCTGGCCACCCCTTTGTGAAGCCTGAAGAAAACAGTTTTCAAATGAAAATGAATGGGCATCACCTGTGGCTCTTTGCTTAATTGCTTTGTAAAAGGATGTGTCTGAATCAGACTCTTGGTTCTGTGTGAGGTAGTGGCTTAGATTCTCAGCACCTGATGCATCAAAAGATAGATTCCATGTGTGCATTCAAAACAGAAATGGAAAATGAGTCTCTTGCCTTCCTCTATTAGATTCCTGACCTTCATCAAGTAAGAATCAGGATCCTTTAGTTGAAAAGAGTTCTTTGAACCCCTGCAGAAGTGCTTGAGTTTTCTGATGACTCCAAATCACATAAAGAATCTATACTTGACAGTCAGTAGGCCTCAAATTGGAAAAGCAGAACAGTATTAACGCCATGCCTATTTGATCAGTTCTGGTTCACAGGAAGGGTGTGTAGGCCACCCTGACTTTCGGCAAATGAGGGGAAAGGGAGCTTATTTTGGACAGTGTCTTGGTCTGCGCCCCTCATGGAAACTTCTAGCCAGAGGTTATGATTAGTGTCTATATGGAAGAACATGAGGGCCATGTGAGAGTGTTTTGGTTTTCATTGTGGTCATTTGTGTGGAGGTGGGAAAAATGACTGCGTCCACCTGGGTTTCAACTCTTGTGGGATTCCCCTTGGAGACTGAGTTCTGAAACTGTCCTTAGAGAAGTATTGCCATGAATTGTGTTGGGATTTTCGGAGGCCACGCATGAGAGTCACCCTTGGAAACTGAGATCTAGGCCCAGGGTGGCTTTCCACAGAGCACTGGGAATCTCAGCGAGGATATCACTTGATTATATTCTGAAAGACTTGGCAGCAATAGTTGAGAGTCAAAAAACTCATGGACCTCACATTGTAGACCTCAATGTGGCTGGCTTTATGTGACCTTGGGCCACTCTTTCAGAAGACTTGCCTGTGAGAGTTCTCTAGAGCTTTCATTGAAATGAGATTCCTCAATATTTAATGGTTCCTGAATGAATTGAAACCCACAGTAACTCCAACTTCATCCTTGAAAAATGGCTAGAAAATACCATGAAATTTTTGAAATTTCCATGACCAGCTGGCACTGGAAAACCATTTGATGTCCTGTTGCTTATCATGATTATACAAGACAGTGCCTGGTTTGACTGAGTTTCATGATAATGGTGTAGAAAAGATATGCCAGTAAGTTGGAGCCTGCTGAGTAGTGGGCCAAGAGCAGTAGAGTGTAGGTGTGTGAAAAAACATCTGTCGTGGGGCCACGTGGATCTGCCATTGGCTTAGAAATGGTTTGTGACTGACATGGTGCAGCTAGCAGACCTTTGGATGTAAAGGCATCTTGTTGTATGGAGAGGTTTCAGGGCAATGTTCAGAATCATGTTGCTATGGTCAAGGGGGCAACTATGTGTGATAGAAGCCTTCTTGGTACATTCTCCTGCCGATCCTGACCACCACACGTGACAGAACTCCCTGCAGCACTGTATCACAGTTAAACTCCTTTATTTCGTAAAGTAAATACCACACTTTCAGTGCAGCATCAAATAACATGATTAAATGTGAAGGATGATCAAATGGCTTCACAGTCCACATGGGGAGACACTTAGCCCCCAGTAGCCCCAGTTTGCCTACAAAGAGAGAATTCAGTACTGCTGCCTCGTGTTCATAGGAAAATAAAAAAACATGTCGTCCAGGTCACATAGATGCAGACTCAGCTTTGATGGTCTCACTACAAAGGAAGCTAAAGCTCCTGACAACAACATATATTTCAAGTGCCCAACCTCAGAGGCATTTTCTCAAGAAGTCTTAAGGCCGACACAGGTCCATGTTTGTGGTATTTACCCTGTCCCTTACTTTTGGAAACTCCTCTACCACCTTCAAGGTTGTGAACTCCTGAGCATTTTCCATTCCAGATATTTATTATGAACTCAAACAACAACAAGTGCTGGCGAGGATGTGGAGAAAAGGGTACACTTGTACATTGCTGGTGGGACTGCAAATTGGTGCAGCCAAATTGGAAAGCAGTATGGAGATTTCTTGTAGAGGTGGGAATGGAACCACCATTTGACCCAGGTATTCCCCTTCTCAGTCTATTCCCTAAAGACCTAAAAAAATGCTACAGGGACACTGCTACATTGATGTTCATAGCAGCACAATTTACAATTGCAAGACTGTGGAACCAACCTAGATGCACTTCCATAGATGAATGGATAAAAAATGAGGCATTTATACACAATGGAGTATTACTCTGCATTAAAAAATGACAAAATTTTTACAGAGAAATGGATGGCATTAGAGCAGATTATGCTAAGTGAAGCTAGCCAATCCCTAAAACCAAATGCCAAATGTCTTTTTGATATAAAGAGAGTAACTAAGAACAGAGTAGGGACGAATAGAATGAGAAGAAAATTAACATTAAACAGGGATGAGAGGAGGAAGGGAAAGGGAGAGAGAAGGGAAATTGCAGGGAAATAAAAGGAGACCCTCAGGGTTATACAAAATTACATACAAGAGGAGGTGAGGGAAAGGAAAAAATTATACAAGGGGGAGAAATGAATTACAGTAAAGAGGTAGAGAGAGAAGAGGAGAGGGGAGGTAAGGGGAGGGGAATAGTAGAGGTTAGGAAAGGCAGCAGAATACGACAGACACTAGTATGGCAATATGTAAATCAATGGATGTGTAACTGATGTGATTCTGCAATCTGTTTATGGGGTAAAAATGGGAGTTCATAACCCACTTGAATCACAGTGTGGAATATGATATATCAAGAACTATGTAATGTTTTGAACAAGCATAAATAAAAATTAAAAAAAAGAAAACTAACTTTGGTGAATGGTGCAAAGAAATCCTAATATTTCTACAGTAACTGACACAGTTTAACATCAATGCGAGAAGATTCCTGTGGGACATGATGTGTATTTTGATGTTCATTTTTATTCAGCACTGGTACATTACTATTTCTTCAGTTTATTCACATCATATTATAATATTTCATCCACAAGTAAGCAAATTTATTGTCATTTTTTTCAATATCAATCACTTCCTGCTTCAGAACTCATGAATTCCTCGGTGTTCCTTGACTGGCATTTTCATGAGACTTCTTTCCAAACACATTATTTTCGATTTCCATAATCACATTTGAAGCAAAACTCACACAAACTTCATGATAAATCGTACCCTAATATTAACATTAGGTGTATAACTGGTTGTCATTAATGATTGCATATCAATATAAGATTTCTTATATATTTTCAGATATCAATTCAATCCATTATTTAAAGTGGAACAAGTTGTATTATTTATTGAAATTAAGGTCTATTCATGCATTATCTGTATATTTATAAAAACAGGGTACACCTCTTTTTACCCCCAATGCTAATTTATACGTTTTCAAAATACTGCTCCTAGAAATGGTGGAAGAAAAAATCATGTCATCTGATCTACATATACATTTTATCACAGTAATATTCTGGAAACAAAATGCAAAGGTCCCACTTAGTATTGTACCAAAGCCTAAATGTAAAGTGAACATGGATTACTAACAATATCCATGTCCATTTTGCCTAATGCTCTCAAATGTCAATCCTATTGGTGACCTACATATTTGTTTCTTCCTAAGATTAGATATTCAATCTCAACCCTGTTGAAAATGTCTTATTCTATCACTCACTTTATACTTTGCCTGATTTCCTAATGTCTCTATTGATATCTGCTTTTCTACAAATTTTCCCCAGTTCATCATTGTGTCTGATTTCTTCATATGTGCTGACATTTATATTCACTCACTGCCCGAAAAAAATTGCTAAAGAACTTTTGTTACATATCCTATACTAACTCTACTTGCTAAACATAACGACTATCTTCTTTTTTTTTTTAATTTTTTTTATTGGTTGTTCAAAACATTACAAAGCTCATGGCATATCATCTTCCATACATTTGATTCAAATGGGTTATCAGCTCCCATTTTTACCCCAAATACAAGTTGCAGAATCACATCGGTTACACATCCACATTTTTACATAATACCATATTAATGACTGCGACTATCTTCTTAATCCTACCGACAATCCCTTTTGACTGGATGTTCTCTTCAGCATTCAATCATCCAAGGTTCAAGTTCCTCTGCCATTGTATATCGATTTATTTGAGACATGTGTGCAGATAGTAATTCAAAGCTAAATATCCCAATCAATGGCCCAATGCCCTTCTGGGATTCAAATCTTACTTTAATTTCTGTTTTCATACATATATTTAACCTCGATATTCTTATAAATATCACAGGTTCCCAATACCATTATTAATCCAGCAGAATGATTCCTAACCCAAATCGAACATGAAATTAACCCTAACCATACACTGTTCACTTAATCTAACTTTACAGAAGAGCAGAGACAGATTGTTCTTACAATACAGGAATGTAGGGGATGCTCTACCTGTTAAGAACCTCAAAGGTCCATGCAGAAATGATCCCTGGAGAAGATGTAGGCAGCAATGAAGGACCTGAGAGACAAAAAGTCATTTTCCATGGCAAACAACCTGGTCAGGATGAAGGGTTTTGTCTGAATCAGCCTCTATCTTCTTACTGTAGAGAAGATGGACCAAACCAGGCCTGTGTGGAGAGCTGTTCCCAGGTGCCAATGGTTGATATACCATTCTAACTTGTGAAAGTGTCACAGGAGGTAGGGGCAGCCACCATCTCATGGGACCCTTGAAAGCAATTGTTAGGACAAAGTGGTTGCCACGGCAGTAACCTCATTCAGTTCCTGAATGAGGTGACCTACCTCTCTTCGTTGATGACGGATCTGTCTGAACTTGGGATCCAGGAAGCCAGGCACCCAGAGTCAGTCCCAGTTTCTTACCCAGTGGGCTCAGTTGTTTGGAATAACCAAGGACAGAGTAAGTCTTCCTTGGTACCTACTGATGTGAGGATTGCCAAATGCCAAGAGAGCTCTAAAAAGGGGAATTTCCTGAGAAAGCAGGTAGTGGCTCACCACTGGCTCCTGAAAACTTCACAGTGTTGGCCAAGGTGACCAGATCTGAGAAGGACAGGCCATTTCAAGGAAACATAGTATGGCCCATCAGTCAGAGTACATTCCAATTAGTCACAGACCTACTTGAATAAAGGAGGTGTCGTTGTGGGTGTGATTGTGATTTTGTGGTTATGTCTCATGTTCTGAGAATAGGTAAGAAAGGCGGTTTGTTTGCTTTAGAGTGGACTGTTTATAGTAAGTCATTTGACAAGGTGATTGTTTGTATGCCTGTGTATCCCACTGTGTCCGTGGTTGTAGACATTATAAAAGATAATGCATCAATGGATGTGTCCTGTCTAGTAGAAAGCTTGCCAACATTCATCCTGCCCAATTTATGAGTGGACTGCAGGTTGCTTTAGGGACGGGCAACACCTACTATCTTCCGAAGTTCCTGTTTTCTTCCTGAATTCTGGCCACTCTCCAGAGTAGGCTCATTGTTTTGTGTCCAAGATATGTACCACCTCCAAGCTCTGTGACATTGCCATATACTGGATAGCTGAAGGGAATAGCAAGCATCTCAGAAAACTCAGATATCAGTGTGACAAAGAAAGTCTCAGTAGAGAAACCCTGCTTTGGGCCTTTTGCTTACCTATTTTTCTGTTGCTCTGAGAGTAACGAAGGTCTCTGCCTCAGGCCACCAATTTGTGAAGCCTGAAGAAAACTGTTTTCAAATGGAAATGAATGGGCATCACCTGTGTATCTTTGCTTAATTGCTTTGGAAAGGGATGTGTCTGAATCAGCCACTTGGCCCTGTGTGAGGCAGTGGCTTAGATTCTCAGCACCTGATGGAACTAAAGAAAGATCCCATGTGTGCTTCCAAAACCAAAATGGCAAAAATATCAGTAATTGTGTATGAAGTATCTTGCCTTACTCTGATAGGTTTCTGATCTCCATCAAATGAGACTAGGGATCCTTTGGGTCAAATGAGTTCTTCAAAGCCCTGCAGAGGCTAGCCCATATGAACTTGGGTTTTTTCATTACTTTAAATCACATTAAGAATCTATACCTGACAGTCAGTAGGCCTCAAACTGGAGAAGCAGAGCAGTATTAAGGCCAGGCTTATTTTATCACTCCTGGTTCACAGGAATGGTGTCCAGGCCCAGCTGACTTTAAGCAAATAAGGGATAAGGGAGCTTGTTTTGGATACTGTCTTGTGCTGTGCCCCTCATGGAAACCTCCAGCCAGAGGTTATAATGAGTGTCCATATGGAAGAAGGTGAGGACCATGTGGGAGTGTTTTGGTTTTAATTGTGTTCATTTGTGTAGTGGTTGGAAGAAATGACTGGATCCACCAGGGCTAGAACTTTGGTATGATTCACCTTAGAGACTGAGTTCTGGAACTGACCTCAGAGAAGTATTGTCATGAATTGTGTTGCGATTTTAGAAGGCCACGCATGAGAGTCGCCATTGGAAACTGAAATCTAGGCCAAGGGTGGCTTTCGACTGATCACTTGGAATCTCAGCCAGGATATCACATGATTTTATTCTGAAAGACTTGACAGGCATAGTTGAGAGTCAAAACACACATGGACCTCACATTGTAGACCTCAATGGGCTGGGCTTCATGTGACTATTTGGCTACTCTTTGGGAAGCCTTGCCTTTGAGAGTTCTCCAGAGCATTCATTGAAATGAGGTTCCTCAACATTAAATGGTTCCTGAATGAATTAAAAACCACAGTTTCTCCAACTTCATCCTTGAAAAGTGGCTAGATCAATACCCTGAAATTTTTGAAACTCCCATGACCAGGTGGCACTGGAGAACCTTTGGATCTCCTGTTGCTGATCATGAGTCTACCAGACAGTGCCTTGATTGACTGGGTTTCATGATAATGGTGAAGAACAGAGATGCCAGTAAGTTGAGAATTCTGAGTAGTGGGCCCAGAGCAGTGGTGTGCAGGTGTGTGATAAAATATCTGAGGTGGGGCCGTGTGGATTTCCAATTGACTTCCAAATGCCTTTTGGCTGCCATGGTGCATCCAGCAGAACCTTACATGTAAAGGCATCTTATTATATGGAGAGGTTTCAAGGCAATGTTCACAATCAGGTTGGTATGGTCAAGGAAAAAGCTGTGTGAAATAGAAGCCTGGTTGGTGCATTCTCCTGCAGTTCCTGACCCACCACACATGAAAGAACTCCCTCCAGCACTGTGTCCCAGTTGAACTCCTTGTATTTCATGAAGCAAATACCAAACTCCCAGTGCAGCTCCAAGAAACACCACAAAAATGGAGGATGATCAAATGACTTCACAGTCCACACGGGGAGACACTTAGCCCCCAATGGCCACAGTTTACCTACCAAGAGAGAATTCAGCACTGCTGCCTCGTGTTCATTGGAAAATAAGAAACCATGCTCTCCATTCACATAGATGCAGACCCAGTCTCAATAAAAAAGAAGCTAAACCTTCTGACAACAAAATATATTTAAAGTACCCAACCTCAGCGGCAGTTTCTCAAGAAGTCTTTAGGCCGGCAGAGCTCTATGTTTGTGGAGTGTTTACCTCTTAGACCAGGATGTAAGAAAAGAACACTGACTCCAGTTAAAATCAAATTAAAGTAAGCTTATTATTTCCACTGGCTGGGCTGCCTCTCCCTCCAAAGATTGCGAGAGCAAGAGAGCAACCCCACCTTTACTACAGCCCAGGTTTGCAGCCCAGAAAGTTACACAAAAATGGGGTAACAGATAACAGAACTCTGACAAGCATCACACTAATGGGAGTTTACATTTTTTTTTTTGCTAGCCCCAACATCAAAATTTATGAGGACCATTAGAGCCTCAGAGAGGGTCATTGTCTGGCCACAGAAGGCCAATATTTATGAGGTGTGACAAAGTTTCAGAGAGGGCTGCTATCTGGTCAGAGAGCCATGCACAGGTGAGTTTAAGGCACGGGCAGTCATTCCAAGCAGGTTCAGAATTTGCAGTAATTTACAGTAAAGCCAAAATGATTTTTTCATGGCTTTGTTGCAAGATGGGTCCCAATTTTAATAAAAGATAAGGTTGGGTCTATCATTACCCCCTTTTCTTATGTGTCCCTTTGTAATCCTTGATAGGTTAGTGGAAAAGCACTGAGGAAATTTTAATCCCTCAGTTAACAGTCTCCAAATTTTTAGAACTCACCGAAAACCAGTCTCCCTGATATTACCTGACTTAATTAATTACTTATATTGATAGTCTATTTATTTTGGGCTCCATTGGTGTAAGTGGAGAGTCGTCTCTCATTTTGCCTTCTTCTCAGCTGAGAGAGTGTGACATGAGTGTGAATGGCGTGAGAGACATGAGTTGCCTTTTTGAAGTCAGTTGAGGAATATGAGTTGCCTTTTAGAAGTCAGTTCTTTTGAAGTCTTGTTGAGGAAGAACAGGTTGTAAAGTCATCTGGGGATGGGTTCTTCTATGAGAGAAACAAAAAACATGAGTATTGAATAAACGTTGCAGTAGCTGGATCATGTCACTGTATGAAGTACCCTCACCAGTCTTTAATATCCCCAATTATCAGGACTGTCAACTTAATATTTAACTTTTAGTGTTACAGTTGTCCCTCCCCATAATATACAGTTTAATAATTTAATGTCATCTGATTTTGCAAAATCCTTTCACTAGTATGACCTCTGTGTCTAATAGAGAAACATTTAATTCTGTTACTCAGGGCTGGATAATCGTACTAGCAAACACCAAGCCTACCTGTGTAGGTTAGGAATATCTGTAGGCCTTAAACTAAAAACTTCTGCCTCTGGCAGCTCCTCTTGATAGTCTTTGTAGCCAACAGTTTTACTTATTTTGGGAGGCTAACATAAAGTGTATACCTTAAAATATTATTATTATTATTATTATTATTATTATTATTATTATTATTATTAAAAATGCCCAGGAATGGCTGTATTTTGGTTTTAACTGTCTTTGCTAAGTGTTTAAGATGAAGCAGTCAAATGACTTTTGTTTCTATCTATTGTTAGCAGTCAGCTGAGCTTTTATGGGAGTCATTCCTTGGGAAATTTGAGAGCAGCTTCTCAGTTCTGCTAGTGCAATTTGAGCTAGGTGGGTTCAGGTCTTGCTTGACCATGTGGCTTCCCTCAGAAGCATCAGGGATGTCTCCCTTTCCTGATGACTCTCCTCTTTGTAGCAAATGCACTGATTGGCTTTCTGTTCTCCACTGGTCTCATTAATCTCCCTGATCGGGAGGTTATGTGGCCCAGAGTTGCAAAGCTCATAGAGAAGTCCCCTGTTCCCTGGATTCAGACTGACTCAAAGGGCAAGAGTCAAATATTGTTTTTTTTTTTGGCCCTTTTCATTTAACTTTAATTTTCAATCCTAATCTGAAACAACCAGCAAATAAATTTTAACAGTCATATATTAAGAGTACTGCACTTTAATGTCTATAAGTTTATAATTATTTATATTTTATCAATTGGGATCTTATTATTCTGTCTGTCTTGTAGTTGATGACTTATTTTCTTAAATTAACCCATGTTGTGTTCTTAAAGCAACACTTCTGTAAAACACCAACAGGGAATCTTTAGATCACTTATAAAGAAATTAAAAAATAAAATTTTTTAACAAGAGTAAAAATACTTAGTTCATGTAATAGCTACCCTGAATTTTTTGGTGAGTTATATATTATATCACCTTTTTGAGATCCTAGTAATCTTGACAGAAAAAAAAATTGAACATAACTTTAAATGAAATAAAATCTGACCTACTGCTTTCGTAGTCATTCTCACATGTAGTAAGATGGGACACAGAGTCTTATCTCAGGTAAGCAGGGCTCCTTATAAATCTTAAATGCTTTAGTTCTCAAGCTGATCTTTTTTTAAAATATCATTTTACAAAGTTTACATAAATTGTTTGAGGTCACATGAACATTAGCTCACACCATATGATATCACATTTAAAACATGAATTAAAGTACGGCTGAAAGATTTTAACCTTTACATAGATTAGGGTCTCATTAACTTAAAAATATATTTAAATTGTTCCACAATGTAAAAAGTAAAATAAAACTTTACATATATTATTGATAACAGGTAAATAAATCCCCAATATATATTTTATTTACCATACAACTTCAAAACACCTGCTTGATATAATGCTCTTTTAAAGTTTCTACCTTATAGAGTTGTATAACTGGAAAATATGAGCACATTAATAGCATCACAATTGCATTGAAGTTTCTACATTAACCAAGTTTAGCTTTTAAAGAAATGGCAGTACAGTGCTCTAAAATAACAGTTCTTATTTAAACATTTGTTTAATTTTTATGGTTGCTTGCTCTAGAAAATTTAAATCTTAATAAACTTAATGTTATGGGTAAACTTATGTTTAAGAAATTTTTGTCTCTTTTACACATGACTGATTTTTACAATCTTATACAGACTTTAGTACAAACTTATACAGACCTTAGTATATCAATCAGATATCAAACAAAAGTACTCATGAATGAGTAATCCCATATCAAATTTACTTTACTTATTTATCAAAATATTAGACAAATTTTTTGAACACTGTAAACCATTTTCTTGATTGAAAGAAAAGTCCTGGAACAAAGGCATATTAGACCTTTTGTAGACATTAATAGTTTATTAGATTTTTGAACACCTAGAAAAACTTGTAAGCTTAAATTTAAAGACATTTATATTTATCTGTTTACCCAATTTAAATTGAAACATTTTAATCACGTGAATTAAAGATCTTTGGATCCACTTTTTAAAATTGTTTTTATGAGTTCTTTTTAATATGAGTGCTCCTTATATATGTTAATTTGTGTATCATATATATGATATATGGACATATGTAGATATATATATATATATATATATATATATATATATATATATATATATATATATATAGACATACAACACATAACAAATTGTGCACACATAATAAAAGTGAAGGCCTTGTAGCTTTTCACAGGTGAAATCTCCATTGCAATGATTTAAAAATTCCACAGTTGGTCAAAGATATTACTGATCAGAAAAACATTAACCTAGGTCTGTAGGAGCAAAATCATGAGCTCAAAAAATAAATAAAGAACCTAAGGAAAAAATTATGAGTCCTAGAAAAATGACTGGCCAGTAATTAGTAAATACCATACAATTTACCTTTTTTTTTCCCTTAGGCCTCAAATAATTCTCCTACTAAGCTTACAGGCTTCTTTCATTTGCATTTCAAAATAAGTCCTGGCTGAGGTCTGGAAGAAGAAGGAAAAAAAGGCTATTCTGAGCAGAAACCTTAGGCCTAAGGTATTTTAACCATAATTTTCATGTTAGGATGTTGAAAATTATGATACAAGTTTAAGATACAATTCACAAAATTTTATATCTTTACAAGTTGTTTTGTCAACAGATATCATACTATGATTTAGTATCCTTGTCCAAATTAATGCACTGGTACACACAGTGACATTTTCCCAGGCTACCTAATTTAAAATTGGTGAAAAAAAGACTGAATGATTGGGAAGTTACTTGCCAACTTGGAAGTAGAGTTCTTTAGTTTTCCATCCTAAGTATTTAAGTTCTCTGGCATGAATTATCTGAAACCATGAACTAAACAAATACCTAAACCCGACTTTTAACTGCAAGATTGTGGAATGCTTCAAAAACCCATTCAGATACCAGATTGGTACAATGAAACATCATCATTTAGACACACATTAAGCTAAGATCATTTCCAAGAAACAATTTATAATATTAACACATTATTGCACATGTCTTAAAGGGCTAGAAAAAAGGCACAAGACAGACAGAAATGAACTCCAGACAATGGCTGACAGACAGAACCCTTTAAAACAGAGCAAATAACAGAAAAATCTCCTTCTCCAGTGGCACCACAGATGTCCCCACAAGGGGACCAAATGTTTTCACAGAGGAGCAACCTGAAATATAAAATAAAGTGTCTCCATGGCGACTTTACTGCATTTAGTGTCCCCTTTTTGTTTTTCTCTTTTTTTAAGAAGACAGAGGTGGCATTATCCTTGCAGTGCAGGGAACGAAGGAGGGAATTCCCTGAAGCAACAGGGCTTCGGCAGATGCTGGGAGATACTCAGTTCTTCATTCCCCAGCAGGCATTACCATCTGCACTGGGTGTGCTCCAGGCAGCCAGCTAGGGCCTTCTCTCATTCTGCTTAACAAATGGTGGTAAAGTTCATCACAGTTCCTTAAAACACAGTCCAAAGGGGTGTCAGGCTTACTTGCTTTGTTACCCATTTTCACGTTCAATATCCTTGAGATTTTATCACAGAAATCACAAAACAAAACGCACAAAAACAAACAAAAAACATATAGAACACAGAACAAAACACACACACACACACACAAAAAAAAAAAAACAGAATCCCGGTGCCAAAACAGAAAAACAGATGAGCAATTCAACGTATTGCTAAAGCTCTGGGGTAGGAGCGCATGCGTGTCCCTCGGCACCTCTCTAACCTTCCAGAGGAATTCCCTACAGAACGGAACAGAGGACAGAACGATTCTCATTACTATCCTGGACAGGAGTGAATGTGAGCCTCCCCAAGCCACCTCTCTGTCATTAGAAGAGATCTCCCTTAACCAGATATAAGATGTTATCAAGGTGCCACTTACCTATGGAGGCCTCCTCCACCAGGTACTTGCTAATAGTTTCAGTGCGGTGGTTCACTGCAGTGCTCCCCAGAGCGATGGCTCACTCCAAGGCCTTGGAACATCTCAAGTTGTGCACCCCCTAGAGTGGCTCCCCAGCCCGTAGCCCTGGAGGGAAGGCCAGCTTCAGAATTTTCAGCAGTCTGGTCTTGTGATCTGGTCGGGCAGGGTCATCTCACTGGGGAACTCCAAAATGTTGGAATAGGATGCAAGAAAAGGCCAGTGACTCCAATTAAAATCAAATTAAGGCAGGCTTATTATTAAAACTGGCCAGGCTGCCTCTCCCTCCAAAAATGGCGGGAACAAGACAGCAACACCACCTTTCCTACAGCCCAGCTATATAGCCCAGAAAGTTACACAAAAAGGGGGTTACAGATAACAGAACTTTGAAAGCATCACACTGATGGTAGTTTACATTTTTTTTGCTGGCCCCAACATCAGAAATTATGAGGACCATTAGAGACTCAGAGAGGGTTGTTGTCTGGCCTGGGAAGGCCAATATTTATTAGGTGTCACTAATGTTTCAGAGAGCACTGTTATCTGGTCAGAGAGCCAGGCATGGATGAGTTCAAGGCACGGACAGGCATTCCAAGCAGGTTCAGAATTTGCAGTAATTTATAGTAAAGCCCAAATTATCTTTTCATGGCTTTCTGGCAAGACGGCTCCCAATTCTAATAAAAGATCGGGTTGGGTCTATCAAGCCTGTCCTTTACTTTTGGAAACTCCTCTACAACCTGCAAGGTTGTGAACTCCTGACCATTTTACATTCCAGATATGTATTCACAGATTTTCTAACTCATGTCCTCCAACTGTGTCTTACTTGGGGTGAAGGTAATATCAAGGCATTGTTCTGGATGAGAGTGGGAAGAATTTTGTGTAGCACATATTTGCATACACATTTAGGAGATCACTCCTCCTAAACAGTGATTTGGAACAGAAAATTCAATCTATGGGGGAGCTTCCTAGCTGAACAACATTATACATAAATTCAAGTTCATTAAATAAATAGTTTTGGATCAGTGGATGATATATATTTCAAGATGGATTTAAATTGGCATATATATTGCTACATTTTAATGTCCATGTGACTTTTGTGTTTATAAAGTTTTGTGATTTATGTGGATTTATAATCAAATTTTCACAAGATTATTCTCAGAAATATTCATCCAACTTAAATACATACGTTTTTCCTAGTACTGAAAAGTAACTTCAGTGAATGGTGCATAAAAATCCTAATATTTCTACAGTAACTGACCCAGATTAAGATCAATGCAACTAGATTCCTATGGGACATGATGTGTATTTTGATGTTCATTTTTATTCAACATTGGTACATTACTATTTCTGCAGTTTATGCACATTATATATAGTATGATATATAATGTTCAATCACTTCCTTCTTGAGAACACATGTATCCTTACAGGTTTCTTGACTATTCTTTTCATGAGACTTCTTTCCAAACACATTATTTTTGATTTCCATAATCACTTTTGAAACAAAACTCACACACCTTTCAGGATAAACCACAACCATAATATTACCATTAGATGTATAACTGGTTGCAGTGAATGATTTTATATCAATATGAGATTTCTTTTATATTTTCAGATATCAATTCAATCCATTATTTAAAGTAGAGCAAGTTATATTATTTACACACAGTATGGTTTATTCATGCATTATCTGCATATTCATAGACACAGGGTACACCTATTTGTACCCTCAATAGTAATTTATACGTCTACAAAATATTGCTACAGAAATGGTGGAAGAAATACTCAAGTCACCTGATCTACATATACATTTTATCACAATAATATTCTGGACACAAAATGCAAAGGTCACACTTATGATTTTACCAAAGCCTAAATAAAAAGTGAGCATGGATTAATAAAAACATCCATGTCCTGGTTACCTAATGCCCTCAAAAGTCAATCCAATTTGTGACAACATATTAGTTTCTGCCTAAGGTTATATATTCAGACTCAAACCGTTGAAAATGTCTAAACAAATTACACACTTCATACTTTTACTGACTTCCTAATGTCTCTATTTATATCTGCTTTCCTACATATTTTCCCCAATTCGTCATTGTGACTGACTCTTCACATGTGCTGACATTTACATTCACTCTCTACCCGAAACCTTATTTGTAAAGAACTTTTGGTACAAATCCTATACTCATTCTTCTTTCTAAACCTACTGACTATCTTGCTAATCCTACAGACTATCCCTTTTTTATTTTATATTCTGTATGTTATTCAATCATCTAGTGTATACGATCCTATTTCTTTGTATATCAATTTATCTGAGACATCTGTGCAGAATATAATTCAAAGCAAAGTATGCTACTCAAGGGCCCAAACTCCTACTTGGCTTCAAGTCTTCCCTAGATTTCTGTTTCCATACTTATATTTCACCTATATATTCTTGTAAATATCTCAGGTTCCCAATACCGTTATTCATCCAGCAGAATGATTCCTAACGCAAATAGAACATGATATTAACATTAACCATACACTGTTCCCTCAATCTAACTTTACAGCAGTGCAGGGATAGAGTTGGTCTTACAATCCAGGAATATAGGGGATCTTCCACCTGCTGAGAATCTCAAAGATCCATGCAGAAATTATCCCTGAAGAAGATATAGAATGCTATGAAGGACCTGAGAGAGCAAAAGTCATTTTCCATGGCAAACAACCTGGTCAGGATGAAGAGATGTGTCTGAATAAGCCTCTCACATTTTAATGTAGACAAAATGGACCAAACCAACCCTGTGTGGAGATCTCTCCCCCAGTACCTATTGTTGATATACCATTCTAACTTGTGAAAGTGTCACAGGAAGTAGGGGCAGCCTCCATCTCATGGGACCTTAGGAAGAAACTGTTAGGACAAAGTGTTTTCCAAGGCTGTGAGCTCATTCAGTTCATGAAGGAAGTGACCTACCTCACTTCTTTGTCATGGAACTCTCTGAACTTGGGATCCCAGAAACCAGGCACCCAGGGTCAGGCCCAGTAACAGTCACAGAGATCTCACTTTTTTGGATTTATCATGGAAAGAGTCAGTCTTTCTTGGTACTTACAGATGTGAAGATGGTCAAATGCCAGAAAAAATTTGAAGAGGTGTCTTCCCTGAGAATGCAGGTAGTGGCGGCTCAAAGCTGGCTCCTGACAACTTCACAGAGTGGGCCAAGGAGTCCAGATTTGAGAACAAAGAATGGCTCACCAGGCAGAGGACACTCCGGTTAGTAACAGACCTTCTTGGGGGAAGGAGGTGCATTTGTGGGAATGAGTGTGGGTTTGTGGTTTTGTCTCATGTTCTGAGAATAGGTAGGAAAGTTGGTTTGTTTGGTTTGGAGTGGACTGTTTCTATTAAGTCATTTGACAAGGCAAGTGTTTCTATGTCTGTGTATCCCACTGTGTCCGTGGGTGTAGACATTACAAAAGAAAATGCATCAATGGATGTGTCCTGTCTAGGAGAAAGCTTCCCAACATTCACGCTGCCCAATTTATAAAAGGACAGAGGGTTGCCTTATTTGTGGGCAAGACCTGAAATCTTCCTAAGGTCCTGTTTTCTTCCTGAATTCTGGCCACTCTCCAGAATAGGCTCATGATTTTGTGACCAAGATAGGTACCACCTCCAAGCTCTGTGACTTGGCCATGTACTGGATAGCTGAAGGGAATGGCGAGAATCTCAGAAAACTCAGATATCAATGTTACCAGGAAAGTCTCAGTAGAGAAACCCTGCTTTGGGACTTTTGCTTACCTATTGTTCTATAGCACTGAATGTCAGGAAGGTCTTTGCCTAAGGCCACCCCGTTGTGAAGCCTGAATAAAACAGTTCTCTAATGTAAATGAATGGGCATCACCTGTCCCTCTTTGAGTAATTGATTTCAAAAGGGATGTGTCTGAATCAGCCTGTTGGCCCTGTGTGAGGCTGTGGCTTAGATTCTCAGCACCTGATGGATCTAAAGAAAGATGCCATGTGTGCATCCAAAACCAAAATGGCCAAAAGAGTACTCATTATGGATGAAGTCTCTCACCTTCCTCTGTAAGTTTCCTGACCTCCATAAGGTGAGAATAGGAATCCTTTGGGTCAAATGAGTTTTTCAAAGCCCTTCAGAGTCTAGCCCATTGGTGCTTGGGTTTTCTCATGACCCCAATCCACATGAAGAATCTAAACCCCATAGTCAGTAGGCCTCAAATTGGAGAAGTGGAACAGTAATAATGGTAGGCCTATTTGATCACTCCTGGTTCAGAGGAAGGGTTTCCAGGCCACCCTGACTTTAGGCAAATGACGGGCAAGTGAGCTTATTTTGGACACTGTCTTGTCCAGCGCCCCTCATAGAAACCTCCAGCTAGAGGTTATGATGAGTGTCTATGTGGAAAAGATGAGGGCCATATGGGATTGTTTTCGTTTAAATTTTGGTCATTTGTGTGGCGATTGGAAGAAATCACTGGGTCCACCTGGGCTTGAACTCTAGTGTGAATCCCTATAGAGACTGAATTCTGGAACTGACCTCAGAGAAGTATTGCCATGAGCTTTGTTGGGATTTTAGGAGCCCACGCATGAGAGTAGCCCTTATAAACTTAGATCAAGGCCACAGAGCACTGGGAATCTCAGCCAAGATAATCCATGATTTTCTTCTTAAAGTCTTGGCAGCCATAGCTGAGAGTCAAAACACACATGTACCTCACATTGTAGACTTCAATTGGACTGGCTTCATGTGACCTTTTGACAACTCTTTGGGAAGCCTTGCCTATGAGAGTTCTCCAGAGTTTCATTGAAATGAGCTTCCTCAACATTTAATGGTTTTTGAAAACCACAGTTCCTCCAACTTCATCCTCAAAAAAATGGCTTGATAAACACCATGAAATTTTTGGAATTCCCATGACCAGGTGCACTGGAGAATCTTTGGATGTCCTATTGCTGATCATGAGTGTATCAGACAGTGCCTTGACTGACTAGGTTTCATGAAAATTGTGTAGAACAGAGATGCCAGTAATTTGGAGCCTGCAAATTAGTGGGCCTAGAGCAGTGGTGTGAAGGAGTGTGATAAAACGTGTGGTGGGGCCATGTGGATCTGCCACTGGCTTCCAAATGGCTTGTGAATGACATGGTACAGCCAGCAGAACCTTCCATGTAAAGGCATCTTTTTGTATAGGGAGATTTCAAGGCAATGTTCAGAATCAGGTTGCTATGGACAAAGGGGCAACCCATGTGGGATAGAATCCTGGTTGGTGCATTCACATGCAGACCGTGACCTCCACACATGACAGAACTCCCTCCAGCACTGTGTCCCAGTTGATCTCCTTGTATTTCATGAAGAAAATACCAAAGTCCCAGTGCAGCAGCAAGAACCACCACGAAAAGTGGAGGAGGACCAAATGGCTTCACAGTTCACACGGTGAGTCACTTAGCTCCCAGTGGCCATAGTTTAACTACAAAGAGAGTATTCGCACTGCTGCCTCATGTTCATTGGAAAATTAGAAACAATGTCCTCCAGGTCACATAGATGCAGACCCAGCTTTGATGGTCTCACTAGAAAGTAAGCTAAAGCTACTGACAACAACATATATTTCAAGTGCCCAACCTCAGAGGCAGTTTATCAAGAAGTCTTTAGGCCAGCAGAACTCCATGTTTGTGGAGTGTTTACCATGTGCCTTACTTTTGGAAACTGCTCTACCACTTCCAAGTTTGTGAAATCCTGAGTATATTCCATTCCACATATGCATTCACAGATTTTCTAACTCTTCTCCTCTAATTGTGTCTTACTTGGGGCGAAGTTAATGTCAAGGCATTGTTATGGATGAGAGTGGGAAGATTTTTGTGTAGCACATATATGCATACACATTGGATTCATTTTCCAATTTTCCATTCGAAATACTTAATCCCTGACACTAACTCATAAACTACTAGACTCTGACTGCTAATCCTAATATGATGGAGAAAACTAACCCAAACAGAATAGAAATACAAGCAGTTCAAAGGAGGCATGGTGTATACTTGGACTTGCCATTTGCATTATGAAGGGTAGGTGTTATAAATCTAGTTAATTTTTAATTGAAATAGTTCTCCTTGTGTTTTTAAAGTTAATAAATATATAAATTCCTGTCTCCCTTTCCCTGTAGCCTATTCAGAACATGTATTTTTATATGCACATATAGAATCCTACCTGGTATCACATGTACATTCTTTTGAGGTGGCTGACTTGGCAGATACAAATTATGAGAAGAGATCACTCCTCCTAAACCCTGTTGGATCTTAAAATTCAACCTATGGGTGAGCTTCCTAGTTGAACAACATTAAACATAAATCCATGTTCAGTAAAAGAAATATTTTTGCATCTGTGGATGATATATATTTCATGATAAATTTCGATTGGCATATATATTGGTAATTTAATGTCTCTGAATGTGTGTTTTTTGTATATATATATATATATATATATATATATATATATATATATATATATATATATATTCTCCAGATTTTTCAAAATATGAAATATATGTGTCTTATATACACTCCCTAAATTCATTCATGTTCATGTGTATGGATTTATAATCAAGTATTCACAAGATTATTCTCAGAAATATTCATCCACCTGAAATACATATTTGTTACCAGTACTGAAAACTAACTTTAGTTAACGTTGCATACAAATACTAAATTTGTACAGTAACTGACCCAGTTTAACATCAATGCAAGTAGATTACTATGGGACATGATGTGTATTTTGACATTCATTTTTATTCAACACTGCTACATTACTATTTCTTCAATTTATGCACATCATGAGATATATATTTCATTCACAAGTTTGCAAACTTATAGGCATTTGTTTCACTTTCAATAACTTCCTGCTTCAGAACACATGGATTCCTCCAGGTTTCTTGTCTGGTCTTTTCATGAGACTTCTTTCCAAACACATTATTTTCAACTTCCATAATCAATTTTGAAGCAAAACTCACACACTCTTCATGATAAATCATAATCCTAATATAACGTTTAGATGTTTAACTGGTTGGAAGGAATGTATGTATATCAATATAAGATTTCCTGTATATTTTCAGATATCAATTGAATCCATTATTAAATTTGGAATCCATTATATTATTTATTCACAGTATTGTCTATTCATGCATTATCTCTATATTCATATCACAGGGTACACCTATTTGTACCCCCAATAATAATTTGTACATTTCGACACAGAAGCAATGGTCACACTTATTATTTTACCAATGTAAATGTCAGGCGAGCATCGGAGGAAGAGACCACCAGGGACTGTCTAATGCAACAGGTTGCCAGCGGAACCGGGTTGTATGCCCCCCTATTTGAAATTTAAATGATCCTGCCTCATGATAGAGCACTCGGGGAAACATCTGCACCATTACATAATTAATCACATCTGCTGATAATTTTATGAATAAACAATGTTTAAGTATATAGAATTATACTGTTGTAGGTATGGACAAGGCAAGGCACCTAAGATAGCACCAAAGACAGGGAAACAGTCCTATTTGGTTGCAACCAGATATAGAGGGCATTGCTTCTGTTGTAATCAATTAATCCCCTGAATCCCAAGTTTAGGTAGTTTCAGAATTTTGTACCCAACATGTAAGGGAAAAGACTCAGAAATTCACAGTCTGCAGAAGTTCACAAAAAGCAGTTTTTGGTTCTGTTTTTATTTTCCTCTTCTCTGGGAAAGATAACTTATTAAGGACACCTGGGAGGGGGAGAGCTTTTTTCTTCTCTTTTATTTTCTCCCTGCCAGCTGTTACCATGGAGCCCAGTTGGTAACTTCTTTATCTTGGAAATGTAGCCATCTCTGGAAGCCTCAGCTCAAGGCCAGAGGCCTTGTTCACATATTTTGTGAAAAACTAGTAAGGGGGTGTGTAGCTTAGAAGGGCTGATTTTTCCAGCCAGTGGCCAAGTATAACAGAGCAACACGAAAAGAGGAAGTTTATCTACACTGAACTCTTTTATAGGGACTTTGTTGCTGAAAGTCCAAAAGTCAGCCACGATGAAGACTTCTGGAGAAGGCCATTTAAAATTTTTCTGTGGGCCTGGTACAGAGGGGAAGTCGGGGAAGGCAGGGGGTGAGAGCAGTTCTGTGGTTCTGAGAATGAGGAAAAAGAGATATAAAAGAATAATGGGAAAAGGGTTTGGGATTTTCCTGGCAACAAAACTTGAGCAGTAGAACAGGTAGAGCAGATGGGAAGACGGGAATGAGTATCTAAAAAGCCTGTGAGGGACTTTAAATTCTTAGTAACCTGTTTTTAGTGATGACAAAGCAACTTTAAAGGCCATTTTCATTACATTTTGGATAGGCGTCTGAGGGCACTCCTCAGCTGGTTTGAGCTTTGGGTTAGCTGGTAAGAGGACCTGGTGGGACCCGGTGTGGGCACTGACAGGAGAAGAGAGGAGTGAGTGGGTGGAAGGGTACCTCAGTGCCTGCTGCCTCAGCATGGGGGCAATGGTCTGAGAACCATCGGAGGTTTGGGGTTTTGATCTAGTAATTGGAGGGGAGAAATCAGGTTGTTGATGTGAGAGTGACAGCAGAGAATCTGGAGCAGTAGGATCTATTGGAGAAACATATTTCGTGATGTGAGCAAAGGAGGGAAAAGGCCTACACATAGGGGAATTTTCTTCAATCCTTTTGAGCACTTGCCGAAGTTGAAATAGTCACACAGAATTTGAGGATCTAGAGACTCCTCTGGGGGCCATCGGTTTTGGTTGTCTAATTGGTAATATGGCCAATGCTGTGAACTGAATTTGATGAGGAGTTTGGGTTCCACCAGGCAGCCCCTGTATGCTCACATCCCCATGACTTACGGAAGAAGATGGCTTTTCCCCCACACAGCCGTGGTTGTTTGTGGCTTTGATAGTCCACCGGGCAAACAGTAATCTAGGCTAGCCAACCTGCATCAGGCTTGCGTGTCCCTACATCCATAATGTTTGTTTCCATTATCTATGGTACGGGAGAAATTTAATGGAATTTTAGTGGGATCCTCTTCATCAGAGATATCCCAATTGGAAAGACGTACACCCAGCTGACAAATATCTGGGTGGAGAGTTGGCCACCAGGTCCCTAAGGGGGCTGTATGTGAGACAGACCATACTTCTTGTCTAATAGGATTTGTGATCAGCCATCGCTGCTGAATGGGCTGATGATGGTTAGGACTAGTGGTGGCCAAGGGGAGAGTCTATAGCCTTATCCACATGGCAAATATGCAATTTGAAAGGGTTACCAGTCTTTTCCACTTTCAAGCCAGAGTCTGGACAGGGCACAGGCTTGAGATGAGAATTAGGATCCAGGAAGTGATTCCGTCTACCTTTACCACTGTAGGTTTTATAAGTAGCACCTGGTATGGTCCTGTCCAGCGGGGTTCCAGGGATGACACCTGATGTCATCTTATGTAGATGAAGTCTCTTTTTTGATATCGATGTGGAGTCTCCTCTTCACCAGGTTGGTAGGCAGTGGCAAGCTGTTTTGACAGGTATCCCTGAGTTCTTTCAATAGCTTTAAGTTTGTCAAGCAAGGGGGTGTGGAAGGGATCGGTAGGTCTTAGAGTTGTGGTTAGATCCTTACTGGAGGAGGGGCCCCATAGAGAATTTCATAGGAGGTGAGGTTACACAAAGAAACAGAGGGAGTATTTCTTGCATGAAACAGTGCATAAGGCAGGAGCATAGTCCAATCTTTGATGCCCTCTCTAAGCTTAATTTCGTTAAGGTCTCGTTAATGGTTCTATTAATTTTTTTAACCTGTCCTGAGCTCTGGGGTCTATAAGCACAATGTAACTTCCAATTTATCCCCAGGATCCTGGCTAACCCCTTACTTACCTGGGCCATGAACGCCGGTCCTTTATCAGACCCTATTACCTTAGGTAGGCCGTATCATAGAAAAATATCTTTCAGGATTTTCTACCACCATTTGTGCCTTTTTTTTTTGTGGGGAAGGCTTCAATCCATCCTGAAAATATATCTACAAACACTAGGAGATATTGAAGTCCATACCTTGCTGGCTAAATTTCAGTAAAGTCCACTTCCCAGAATTTCCTGGTCTGGTTGCTCATAGGTGCTTTCCTGCAGGAAGCTTGGAAGGGTAATTGTTCTATTGACAGAACGGACAGGGTTTTGTTACCCGTTCAGTTATGTCCTTTCGCTGTGAGTCGGTTAGTGGAAAACTCTGTTCTTGATCCTTCAGGAATGCCTGCAGTTTCTTTGGACCAAGGTGTGTGAATTGATGTACATTTTTAACGTAGTGTAGGGCTTTCTGAAATTGCAGGCTTGGCTCAGTGAAGTTGAGGAGTTCAGTGCCAGTGTCGTAAGATGTTATCAAAAGCTTGCTGGTGCTCAGGGGTCCATTGGAATTGGGCATCTCCCTTTAACAGCGGGTATAAAGGAGAAGTTAAGGACGCAAACACAGGAATCCATAACCTGCAGAAACCAGTAGTCCCAAGAAACTCTTTGTGTTGTCTGCTGCTGGGGGCGGGGGGTACCTGCACAACCGTTTGTTTTCTGGGCTCAGTGAGCCAACGTTTACCACCTCTAAGGGAATAGCCCAGGAAGACTACTTCTTGCTGGCATATTTGGGGTTTTTTGGAAGAAGCTCTATACCCGAGTTGAGCAAGCTTACATAATAGTGCTTGGTTCCCAGACTCACAGTTTTCCTTGGTGTTGGCTGCAGTAGCAGGTCATCCACGTATTGAAGCTGGGTGACTTTGGGGTGCAGAGGTCTGAAGTTGTTGACATCTCTGTGGAGGGCTTCATCAAAGAGAGTGGGGGAGTTTTTGAACCCCTGTGAGAGTCTAGTCCATGTTAGTTTACCATACATTACGGTTTCTGGGTCTACCCATTCAAAAGCAAACAGAAACTGACTGTCTTTATGCAGAGGCATGCAAAAGATAGCATCTTTATGTCCATACCATTTCTACTCAGGGTTCAGAGTGATAAGCAGATTGTACAAATTATTTACCGTGGGGTGAATGTCCTGCACTCTGTTGTTGATCTCTCTTAGGTCTTGAATGGGGATAGTCCCCAGTTCCTGGATTTTTTACTGGTAGCAGGGGAGTGTTCCAGGCCGATTGACAGGGCCTTAGGACCCTAAAGCCAGATATTTCTGAATATGGGGCCTTAACCCATCTTTAGCATTTTTGCTCAGAGGATGTTGTTTGACATTGATTGGGGAGGCTGAGGTTTTTAACTCCACTGTTCTTGGAGGTTGTTTCATGGCTAGGCCTAACCCAACAATTTTTGCCCAGGCATCTGGGTAATCTGTTATCTATTTCTGGGGTAGCTTGCCTGTTTGATCATTCTTGGGGTGTGTGAAAAGTGGATGTTCATCTTCGACTGACATTTATAAAGCCATGACTATAGGAGTTTTTAATGAAGGATTTAGAAATTTCATTTTGGGGCCTTCGGGGTTAAAAGTTGTTTTGGCCCGGAGCTTACTGAGCAGATCTCTGCCCATCAATGGGGCCAGGCATTCTGGGATTACTAGGAAGGAATGTTGGATTTTTCCTTTCCCCATGTCCATGGTCCTCTTAGTTGACTAAGTCTGATATTTACTGCTGTTAGCCCTTTGAACTAGAGACCTTTTATTTGATAGAGGGCCCAGTGGGGGCTTAAGGGCTGAGTATACTGCTGCTGTATCCACTTCAAAGTTTATGGGGTCCCCTTCACTTCAAAAGTTACCCTGAGCTCGGGGAAGGGATCTGAGCCCCGACATTCTCAGTCAACCTACAGAGTCAGAAAGGCTGTCTGGCGTGGCTGTCTCTTTCTAGGGCACTTTTTGGCTCAGTGTCCTTTTTCTTTACAGTAGGCACATTGATCTGAGGCCAAGGGTGGCCTCTGGTGGGGACCCAGGTATCGCTTCTTGTCTCCCTGTTTCTTAATTTCTGGCCTATTTATTGTTGTGACCAGGACCTTAGGTAATACCTTCATCTGTCTTTTTCATCTGTCATCCTCCCTTTGCTCCCTTTCGTTCTCTCTGTTTCTCTCTTATAGGATACTTTCTCGGCTACCCTGAGTAAATCTCTCAAAGTCATATCTTGTAATCCATCTAAGTATTGTAACTTTCTTTTAATATCCAGATCAGCTTGCCCAATGAAGGCCATCATGACATATGTCTTTTGATCCTTTTCCTTGAAGATCGAAAGGAGTATATCTCCTATATGCCTCCATAATTCTCTCTAGAAACATAGAGGGATATTCATCAGGCCCTTGAATAATCTCTCTTACCTTGGCCAAATTATTTGGTTGGCTAGCGGCCGGTTGGAAACCCACTATTAGGGCCCGGCAATAAGTGGACAGATGCTCCCTACCTTCAAAGGTGTCGGGGTCCCAGTTGGGTCAGTTCAAGTGTAAACCGGCTTTGATAATGTTGGGAAGTTGTGTTGGTCACCCATCTGGTCCGAGGATATTTTTTTCTAGCTTCCAGAAAGTTTCTCTCTCGTTCCTCTGTCATGAAGAGAATCCCTAGGATTTGTTGGCAGTCATCCCAAGTAGGCAGGTGTGAAAACGCCAGGGAGTTCTTTGAGTTCTTTTAGCCGGGCCAGCTTCCTCCAGGGAAGGAGGGGCTGTGTGTGTGACAAGGGGGAGTCATCTGGTGGGCGCTGGGCCGGCCTAGCTTTCTCCAATGGCGGAGAGGCTGAGTCAGCAGCAAAGAAATCACTTAGAGGTTGTTGGGGGTTGGTGGACGACGGCAGCGGATAAGAAGGGTAGGAGAGTCCAGTAGAGTCTTGAGACTCAGGGAGAACAGAGGTTGGAGGAGGAAGAGCAGAGGGTTTGTGAGATAGAATCATGGTGGAAGGAGTAGGAGTGGGCGCAGTGACAAAGAAAGGCTTCACCCATGTAGGAGGAGATTTGCAGAGGTCCTGCAAAGTTAAGATATATGGCTGTTGATCTGGATGTCTATGTGGCCCCGGTTGAAAGACAAAATCTCTGACGTTTCAAATTAGTGGGAAGTAGATGTTTCTAGGGGCTATCCAACTCCAAAGGTGGGTCATTCTGAGGCACAGAGGGTCTGCCAGGTCCAGCAATTTACTGAAAAAGAAAGATTCTGGGCCTTGCGCAGACTTTGGTCCAGTGATCAAGGGTCAGGAAGAGAGGTGTTGAAGTTCTCTGTCCCAAAATGAGAGATACACAAACAGTGAAAGCAATCACACACTACACTGACAAGACAAGACAATAAAGACAGGCAATGGACGTGCAATACTGAGGCCAGGACTGAGTAGCCGGCAAAACCTGATGGGCTGGCAATACTGAATCTGAAGCAAAATATCACTGAGTCAAGGAGACTGTTGTTCCTTGATTTCCTGAGTCCTCTGGGGCATCCCCCAGGGATGTGGCCTGTGGCTCTGTGACACGTATGTCAGCCTCTGTCAGAGAGAGCTCACGCTCATCACCAATAGCCATTTTGCCAAGCCCTAACCTGAAACCTAAAAACAAAAAGAGTTCCCTTACTTACCCTGAAAGGAGCCCCTTGGGGATCTTTCATCCGCCGCTGCCGGATCTTGCTCGTGCCTCCAGATGTAAAGGTCGGGCAAGCATCAGAGGAAGAGACCACCAGAGGAATGTCTCATGCAACAGTAAATGGTTTATTATGGGTCCAGCATTCTGGGGCTCAGAGCTCACTTGAATAGAGCAGAGAGCAATGAGAACAGCTTAAGCAGAGCTTATATGCTTTCCTTGGAGAGGGCAGGGAGGGAAGTTTATTGATGGGTCAGGGCAAGTGGGTGGTTTGCGTGCAAACGTGTGAGGGTATACATTTGCAGTTTGGCAGTTGGGGACAGCACATTCTGGAAACAAGATTAGCAAACAGTCCTCAAGACTTCAACAGTGTTTTGTTAAGCATACAGAAAAACAGTAAGTAACAAGTACCTATTTTATTAACCTTTCACCAAAGCCTAAATGGAAAGTGAGCATGGATTACTAAACACATCCATATCCAGGTTGCCTAACGCTCTCAAATCAATCCTATTGGTGACTACATATTTGTTTCTTCTTAAGATAATATATTCAACCTCAACCCTGTTGAAAATGACTAATCCTATCACTCACTTTATATTTTCCTGATTTCCTAATGTCTCTATTGATATCTGCTTTCCTACATATTTTCCCCAGTTCATCATTGTGACTGACTCTTCACATGTGCTGACATTTACATTCACTCTTTATCCGAAACCCTATTGCTAAAGAACTTTTGGTCCAAATCCTATACTCACTCTTTTTTCTAACATACCGACTATCTTCCTAATCCTAAAGACTATCCCTTTTTGACTGGATGATCTCTTCGACAAGCAATCATCCATGGTACAAGGTCCTATGCCATTGTATATTGATTTATCTGAGACATCTGTGCAGAACATAATTCAAAGCTAAGTATCCCAATCAACAGCCCAATGCCCTTCCTGGATTCAAATCTTATCTAGATTACTGTTTTCAAACTTATATTTCACCAATATATTCTTGTAAATATCGCAAGTTCCCAATACCATTATTCATTAAGCAGAATGATTATTAACTCAAATGAAACATGTTATTAAGCCTAACCATACATTGTTCCCTCAAACTAACTTTACAGAAGAGCCGAGACAGAGTTTATCTTACAATACAGTAATGTAGGGGATCTTCCACCTGCTGAGAACATCAAAGGACCATGCAGAAATTATACCCTGAAGAAGTTGCAGGCAGCTATGAAGGACCTAAGAGGGGAAAAGTCATATTCCATGGCAAACAACAGGGTCAGTATGAAGGGATGTGTCTGAATCAGCCTCTCCTTTCTTAATGTAGAGAACTGATGAAACCATGCCTGTGTGGAGAGCTGTTTACAGGTGACTATGGTTGATATACCATTCTAACTTGTGAAAGTGTCAAAGGAAGTAGGGGCAGCCTCCATTTCATGGGACCTTTCGAAGCAACTGTTAGGACAAAGTGGTGGCCAAGGTAGTGACCTCATTCAGTTCCTAAAGAAAGTGACCTCACCTCTCTTCCTTGGTGATCAAAAAATCTGAAATTGTGATGCAGGAAGCCAGGCACCCAGAGCCAGTCCCAGTCCCAGTCCCAGTGTTCTCACTTGTTTGGATTTACCAAGGACAGAGTCAGTCTTCCTTGTTACCGACTGATATGAGGATTGTCAAATGGCAGAAGAGCTCTGAAGAGGGGCCTTTCCTGAGAAAGCAGGTATTGGTTCACCGCTGGCTCCTGACAACTTCACAGTGTTGGCCAAGGAGACCAGATCTGAGAAAGGACAGGCCATTTCAGGGGAACATAGTATGGCCCACCAGTTAGAGGACACTCCAGATAGTCACAGACCTACTTGGGTTAAGGAGGTGCCTTTGTGGGTGTTCAGTGAGTTTGTGCTTTTCTCTCATGTTCTGAGAATAGGTAGGAAAGGCAATTTTTTTGGGTTGGAGTGGACTGTTTCTAGTAAGTCGTTTGACAAGGCTAGTGTTTCTAAGTCTGAGTATCCCACTGTGTCCGTGGTTGTAGACATTAGAAAAGAGAAGGCATCAAAGGATGTGTCCTGTATAGTAGAAAACTTCCCAGCATTCATCCTGCCTAATTGAAGAATGGACTTTGGTTTGCCTTATGAATGGGCAACACCTACTAAATTCCTAAGTTCCTGTTTTCTTCCTGAATTCTGGCCACTCTCCAGAATAGTCTCATGGTTTTGTTTCCAAGATATGTACCACCTCCAAGCTCTGAGACATGTCCATATACTTGATAGCTGTAGAGAATGGGAACATCTTAGAAAACTCAGATATCAGTGTGACCCGGAAATTCTCAGTGGAGAAACCCTGCTTTGGTTCATTTGCTTACCTATGGTTCTGTTGTCCTGAATGTCGGGAAGGTCTTTGCCTCAGGCCACCCCTTTGTGAAGCCTGAAGAAAACAGTTTTCAAATGGAAATGAATGGGCATCACCTGTGGCTCTTTGCTTAATTGCTTGTAAAAGGATGTGTCTAAATCAGCCTCTTGGCCCTGTATGAGGTTGTGGCTTAGATTCTCAGCACATGATGGATCTAAAGATAGATTCCATGTGTGCAATCAAAACCAAAATGGCCAAAAATCTGTCATTGTTGATGAGTCTCTTGCCTTCCTCTGTTAGGATTCTGACCTCTATCAAGTGAGAATAGGGATCCTTTAGGTCAAATGAGTTCTTTGAAGAACTGCAGAGGTGCTTGTGTTTTCTTGTGACTCCAAATCACTTAAAGAATCTATCCCTGAGAGTCAGTAGGCCTCAAATTGGAGAAGCAGGCCTATTGGATCACTCCAGGTTCACAGGAAGGGTGACCATGCCACCCTGACTTTAGGCAAATGAGGGGCAAGGAAGATTATTTCGGACACTCTCTTGGGATGCGTCCCACATGAAAAACTCCAGCCAGAGGTAATGATGAGTGTCTCTCTGGAAGAAGGTGAGGACCATGTGGAAGTGTTTTGGTATTAATTGTAGTCATTCGTGTGGCAGTTGGAAGAGATGACTGGATCCACCTGGGCTTGAACTCTGGTATCATTCCCCTTAAACACTCAGTTCTGGATCAATCATCAAAGAAGTATTGCCATGAATTGTGTTAAGAATTTAGGAGGCCATGCATGAGAGTCTCCGTTGGAAACTGAGATCTAGTCCTAGGGTGGCTTTCCACAGAGCACTGGGAATCTCAGCCAGGATATCAAATTATTTTTTTCTGAAAGACTTGGAAGCCATATTTGCTAGTCAAAACACACATGGACCTCAATTGTAGACCTCGATGGGCCTGGATTCATGTGACTTTTAGGCCACTCTTTGGGAAGCCTTGCCTGTGAGAGTTCTTCAAAATTTTCATTGAAATGAGCTTCCTCACCATTGAATGATTCCTGAATGATTTGAAAGCCATAGTGCTTCCAACTTCATAATTGAAAATTGGCTAGATAAATACCATGAAATTTTTGAAATTCCAATGACCAGGTGGCAATGAAGAACATTTGGATGTCCTGTTGCTGATCACGAGTGTACCAGATAGTCCCTTGATTGACTGGTTTTGATGAAAATGGTGTAGAACAGAGATCTCAATAATTTGGATCCTGCTGAGTAGTGGGCCTAGAGCAGTGGTGAGCAAATGTGTGATTAAACATCTGAGGTGGGGCCATGTGGATCTGCCATTGGCTTCCAAATGGCTTGTGACTGACATGGTGCAGCCAGCAGACCCTTATATGTAAAGGCAACTTGTTATATGGAGAGGTTTCAGTGCAATGTTCAGAATCAGGTTGCTATGGTCAAGGGGGCATCCTATGTGGTATACAAGCCCTGTTGGTGCATTCTCCTGCAGACCCTGATCCACCACACGTGACAGAACTCGCGGCAACACTGTGTCCCAGTTGAACTCCTTGTATTTCGTGAAGCAAATACCAAACTCCGAGTGCAGCAGGAAGAAACATTAGGAAAAGTGGAGGATGATAAAATGGCTTCGCAGTCCATATGGGGAGACACTTATCCCCCAGTGGCCACAGTTTACATACAAGAGAGAATTCAGCACTGCTGCTTCATGTTTATTGGAAAATTATAAACCATGTCCTTCAGATCACAGAGATGAAGACGCAGCTTTGATGGTCTCACTAGAAAGGAAGCTAAAGATCCTCACAAAAACATATATTTCAAGTGCCCAACCTAGAGACAGTTTCTCCAGACGTCTTTAGGCAGGCAAATCTCCATGTTTGTAGAGTTTTTACACTGTCCCTTACTTTTGGAAACTCCTCTACAATCTCCAAGGTTGTGAACCCTAAGCATTTTCAATTTCAGATATGTATTCAAAGATTTTCTAACTCTTCTCCTCTAATTGTGTCTTACTTGGGGTGAAGGTAATGTCAAGGCATTGTTCTGAATGAGAGTGGGAAAATTTTTTTGTAGTACACATTTGCATACACATTGATCCATTTTCCAATTTTCCATTCGAAATACTGAATCCCTGACACTAACTCATACCCTACTAGACTCTGACTACTAATCCTAATATGATGGAGAAAAATAAACAAAAAAAATGAAAATACAAGCAGTTCAGAGGAGGCATGGTGTATAGTTGGACTTCCCTCTTGCATGATAAAGGGTCGGTTTTATAAATCTACTCAATTTTTAATTGAAATAGTCCTCCATGTGTTTTTTTTTAAAGAGAGAGTTAGAGAGAAGAGAGAGAATTCTATAATATTTATTTTTTTAGTTATCGGCGGACACAACATCTTTGTTTGCACGTGGTGCTGAGAATCGAACCCATGCCGCACGCATGCAAGGCGAGCGCGCTACCACTTGAGCCACATCCCCAGCTCTCTCCATGCGTTTTTAAAGTTAACAAATATGTGAATTCCTGTCTCCCTTTCTCTGTAGCCTACTCAGCACATGTACTTTTTATATGCACATATAGATTCCTACTTGGTATCACACGTATATTTTTATGAGTTGGCTGACTTGGCAGAAACAAATTGTAAGAAGAGATCAGTCCTCCTAAACGCTGTTGGAACTGAAAATCCAAACTATGGGTGAGCTTCTTATTAGAACAATATTATACAAAACTCATGTTTAGTAAAATAAATATTTTGCATCTGAGGGTGATATATATTACATGATGAATTACGATTGGCATATATATATTGATACTTTTTTTAATGATTTTTTGTGTTTTTTTTGTATATATATATATATATATATATATATATATATATATATATACACATACACTCTACAGACTTTATAAAATATGAAATATATTTGTCTTATATACACTCGGTAAATTCATTCATGTTCATGTATGTGGATTTATAATCAACTTTTCACAAGATTATTCTCAGAAATAATCATCTACCTGAAATACATATTTGTTTCCCAGTGCTGAAAACTAACTTCAATCAATGGTGCTTACAAATCCTAATATTTCTACAGTAACTGACCCAGTTTAACATCAATGCAAGTATATTCCTATGGGACATGATGTCTATTTTGACATTCATTTTAATTCAACACTGGTACATTACAATTTCTTCAGTTTTTGCACATCATAGGATATATATTTCATTCACAAGTTCACAAATTTATAGGAATTTGTTTCACTTTTAATCACTTCCTGCTTCAGAACACATGTATTCCTCCATGTTACTTGACTGGTCTTTTCATGAGACTTCTTTCCAAACACATTATTTTCGATTTCCATAATCAATTTTGAAGCTAAACCCACACACTCTTCAAGATAAACCATAACATTAATATTACCATTAGATGTATAAGTGGTTGGAATGAATGTGTGAATATCAATATAAGATTTCCTGTACATTTTCACATTTCAATTCAATCCATTATTAAAGTTGGAACCAGGTATGCTATTTATTCACAGTATGGTCTATTAATGCATTATCTCTATATTCATAGACACAGTGTACACCTCTTTGTTCCCCCAATACTAATTTATACCTCTTCAAAACATTGCTCCCAAAAATGGTAGAAGAAATATTCATGTCACCTTATCTATCTATCTATAAATATATATATTTCTTTTTTTATCACAGTAATATTCTGGACACAAAAAACAAAGGTCATACTCATGATTGTATCAAAGCCTAAATGGAAAGTGAGCATGGATTACTAAAAACAACCATATCCAGGTTGCCTAATGCTCTCAAATGTAAATCCTATTGGTGACTACATATTTGTTTCTTTCTAAGATTATATATTCAACTTCAAGCCTGTTGAAAATGTCTAATCCTATCACTCAGTTTATACTTTGCCTGATTTCCTTATATCTCTATTGATATCTGCTTTCCTACATATATTCCCCAGTTCATCATTGTGTCTGACACTTCACATATGCTGACATTTACATTCAATGTCTACCCGAGACCCTATTGCTAAAGAAATTTTGGTCTAAATCCTATATTCACTCTTATTTCTAAACCTACTGACTATCTTCCTAATCCTACTGACTATTGCTTTTTGACTCGATGTTCTCTTCGACAATTAATCATCCAAGGTATAAGGTCCTAAACTATTGTATTTCAATTTGTCGGAGATATATATGCAGAACATAATTCAAACCTAAGAATCCCACTCAAGGACCCATGCCCTTCTGACTTCGAATCTTACCTAGATTTCTGTTTTCATACTTACATTTCACCTATATATTCTTGTAAATATCACAGGTTCCCAATACCATTATTCATGGGGCAGAGAGATTCCTAACCCAAATCAAACATGTTATTAACCCTAAACATACACTGTTCCCTCAATCTAACTTTACAAAAGAGGAGGGACAGAGTTGGTCTTACAATACAGGAATGTAGGGGATCTTCCACCTTCTGAGAACATCAAAGGTCCATGCAGAAATGATCCCTGGAGAAGATATAGGCAGCTATGAAGGACCTGAGAGAGGAAAAGTCATCTTTTATGGTAAACAACCTGGTCAAGATGAATGGATGTGTCTGAATCAACCTCTATCTTCTAAATGTAGAGAATATGGACCAAATCAGGCCTGTGTGGAGAGCTCTTCCCAGGTGCCTATGGTTGATATACCATTCTAACTTGTGAAAGTGTGACAGAAAGAAGGGACAGACTCCATCTCATGGGACCCTTAGAAGTTACTGTTAGGACAAAGAGGTTGCCAAGGCAGTGACCTCATTCTGTTCCTGAAGGAAGTGACCTCACTTCACTTCCTTGGTGATGGAACTCTCTGAACTTGGGATCCAGGAAGAGAGGCACCCAGAGCCAGTCGCAGTCCCAGTCCCTGTGGTCTCACTTGTTTCAATTTACCAAGCACAGAGTCAGTCTTTCTTAGTACCAACAGATCTGAGGATGGCCAAATGCCAGGAAAGCTCTGAAGAAAGACCTTTCTGAGAAAGCAGGTATTGGTTCACCGCTGGCTCCTGACAACTGCACAGAGTTGGCCAAGGAGACCAGATTTGAGATACAACAGGCCATTTTGGGGGAATATAGTATGGCCCACCATTCAGAGGACACTCCACAAAGGAGGTGCCTTTGTGGATGTAGGTGTGTGTATGGTTTTTTCTCAAGTTCTGAGAAGATGTAAGAAAGGCTGTTTGTTTGAATTGGCGTGGACTGTTTCTAGTAAGTCCTTTGACAAGGCGAGTGCTTCTATGTCTGTGTATCCCACTCTGTCCGTGGTTGTAGACATTAGAAAAGAAAATGCATCAATGGATGTGTCCTGTCTAGGAGAAAGCTTCTCAACATTCATCCTGCCCGATTTATTAATGGACTGCAGCTGTCCTTATTGAAGGGAAACACCTGCTATCTTTCAAAGTTTCTGTTTACATCCTGAATTCTGGACACTCTCCAGAATTGCCTCATTGTTTTATGTCCAAGATATGTACTACCTCCAAGCTATGTGATATGGCTATGTATTGGATAGCTGAAGGGAAAGGCGAGCATCTAGGAAAACTCAGATATCAGTGTGACCAGGAAAGTCTCAGTGGAGAAACCCTGCTTTGTGCGTTTTGTTTACCTATTGTTCTGTTGCCCTGAATTTCAGGAAGGTTTTTGCCTCAGACCACTCCTTTGTGAATATCAATTCAATCCACTATTTAAAGTGGAACCAGCTATACTATTTATTCACAGTATGGTCTATTCATGCATTATCTGTATATTCATAGACACAGGGTACAGCTTTTTGTACAACCAATACTTATGTATATGTCTTCAAAATATTACTCGCAGAAATGGTGAAAGAAATACTCATGTCACCTAATCTACATATACATTTTATCACAGTAATATTCTGGACACAAAATGCAAAGTTCACACTTATTATTGTACTAAAGCCTAAATGGAAAGTGAACATGGATTACTTCCATGTTCAGGTTGCCTAATGCTCTCAAATATCTATCCTATTGGTGACTACATATTTGTTTCTTCCTAAGATTATATATTCAAAATCAACCCTGTTGCAAATATCTAATCATATCACTCACTTTATACTTTGCCTGATTTTGTAATATCTCTTTTTTTATTCTTACGATGAGCCAATTTAGTACTTTTTTAATTTTTATTTTTTTCATCTTTCATACATTTGATTCAAGTGAGTTATGCATTTCCATTTTTACCCCAAATACAGATTGCAGAATCACATCAGTTACACATTCACAATGTTTACATAATGCCATATTAGTGACTGTTGTATTCTGCTGACTTTCCTATCCCCTACTATCCACCCTCCCCTCCCCTTTCATCTTCCCTCTCTACCTCATCTGTTGTTATTCCGTTCTCTCCCTTCCCCCCCTTTCCCCTCACAACCTCACATATGTGATTTCGTATAACGATGAGGGTTCTTTCCGTTTCCATGCAATTTCCCTTCTCTCTCCCTTTCCCTCCCATCACTTGTCTCAGTTTAATGTTAATATTTTCCTCATGCTCTTTCCCTCTGTTCAGTTCTTAATTGCTCTCCTTAAATCAAAGAAGACATTTGGCATTTGTTTTTTAAGGATTGGCTAGCTTCACTTAGCATAATCTGCTCTAATGCCATCCATTTCCCTGCAAATTCCATGAATTTGTCATCTTTTAGTGCTGCATAATACTCCATTGTGTATAGATGCCACATTATTTTTTATCCATTCATCTATTGAAGGGCATCTAGGTTGGTTCCACAGTCTGCCTATTGTGAATTGTGCTGCTATGATCATTGATGTGGCGGTATCCCTATAGCATGCTCTTTTATGGTCCTCAGGGAATAGTCCGAGGAGGGCGATAGCTGGGTCAAATGGTGGTTCCATTCCCAGCTTTCCCAGGAATCTCCATACTGCTTTCCATAATGGCCGCACCATTTTGCAGTCCCACCAGCAATGTACAAGTGTACCCTTTTCCCCACATCCTCGCTAGCACTTATTATTGTTTGACATCCTAATGGCTGCCGATCTTACTGGAGTGAGATGGTATCTTAGGGTGGTTTTGATTTGCATTTCTCTGACTGCTAGAGAAGGTGAGAATTTTTTCATGTACTTATTAATTGATTGTATGTCTTCTTCTGAGAAGTGTCTGTTCAGGTCCTTGGCCCATTTGTTGATTTTGTAGTATCTCTATTGATATCTGCTTTCCTACATATTTTCCACTGTTCATCATTGTGACTGACCCTTCAAGTGTGCTGATATTTACTTTCACACTTTAACCCAAACCCTATTGCTAAAGAACTTTTGTTCCAAATCCTATACTCACTCTTCTTTGTTAACCTACCGAATATCTATCTAATCCTACTTACTATCCCTTTTTGACTGGATGTTCTCTTCGAATTTTAATCATAAAAGGTACAAGGTCCTATGCCATTGTATATCGATTTATCTGAGATATCTGTGCACAACGTAAATCAAAGCTAAGTATCCCAATGAAGGGCCCATTGCCCCTCCGGGCTTCAAAATTACCTAGACTTTCTTTTTTCATTTATATATTTCACCTCTATATTTTTAAAAATATCGCAGGTTCCCAATACCATTATTCATCCAGCAGAATGATTTCTAACCCAAATCAAACATTTTATTAACCCTAACAATACACTGTTCCCTCAATGTAAATTTAAAGAAGAGCAGGAACAGAGTTGGTCTTACAATACAGGAATGTAGGGGATCTTTCACCTGTTGAGAACCACAAGTTCAATGCAGAAATGATCCCTGGAGAATATGTAGTCAGCTATGGAGGACCTGAGAAAGCAAAAGTAATCTTCCATGGCAAAATACCTGGTCAGGATGACGGGATGTGTCTGAATCAGAACCTCTCTTCTCAATGTAGAGGAGATGGACCAAACCAGGCCTGTGTGGAGAGCTATTACCGGGTTCCTATGGTTGATATACCATTCTAACTTGTGAATGTTTCACAGGAAGTAGGGGAAGCCTCCATCTAATGAGACACTTGGAAGCAACTGTTAGGATAAAGTGGTTGCCAAGGCAGTGACCTCATTCAGTTCCTGAAGGAAGTGACCTCACCTTACTCCCTTCGTGATGGAACTCTCTGAACTTAGGATCCTGGAAGCCAGGCACACAGAGCCAGTCCCAGTACCAGTCCCAGTGGGTTCACTTGTTTGGAATTACCAAGGACAGAGTCAGTCTTTCTTTGTACCTACTGATGTTAGAATGGCCAAAAGCCAAGAGAGCTCTGAAGAGGGGCCTTTCCTGAAAAAGCAGATAGTGGCCCACCGCTGGCTCCTGACAACTTCATAGAGATGGCCAAGGAGACCATATCTGAGATAGGACAGGACATTTCGGAGGAACATTGTGTGGCCCACCAGTCAGAGGACACTCCATAGAGTCACAGACCTACTTAGGGTAAGGAGGTGCCTTTGTGGGTGTGGTTGTGAGTTTGTGATTTTGTCTCATGTTGTGAGAATAGGAAAAAAAGGTGGTTTGTTTGGTTTGGAGTGAACTGTTTCTCGTAAGTCGTTTGAAAAGGAGAGTGTTTCTATGTCTGTGTATCCCATAGTGTCCGTGGTTGTAGACATTAGAAAAGAGAGTGCATCAATGGATGTGTCCTGTCTAGTAGAAAGCTTCCCATTTCATCCTGCCCAATTTATGAATGGTTTGCGGCTTTACTTAAAGATGGGCATAACCTAATACATTCCTAATTTCCAGGTTTATTCATGAACTCTGTTCACTCTCCAGAATAGGATCATGGTTTTGTGTCCAACATATATACCACCTCCAAGCTCTGTGACATGGCCATGTACTGGATAGCTGAAGGGAATGGCGAGCATCTCAAAAAACTCAGATATCAGTGTGACCAGGAAAATCTCAGTGGAAAAACCCTGCTTTGGGCATTTTGCTTATATATTGTTGTGATGAACTGAATGTCAGGAAGTTCTTGCTCTGGCCACCCCTTTGTGAAGCCTGAAGTAAACAGTTTTCAAATGGAAATGATTGGGCATCACCTGTGGCTCTTTGCTTAATTGCTTTGGAAAGGGATGTGTCTGAATTAGCATCTTGGCCCTGTGTGAGGTTGTGGCTTAGATTCTCAGCACCAGATGGATCTAAAGAAAGATCCCATGTGTGCATCCAAAACCAAAATGGCAAATACACCAGTCATTGTGGATAAAGTCTCGCTTTCCTCTGTGAGGTTCCTGACCTCTATCAAGTGAGAATAGGGATCCTTTGTGTCAATTGAGTTCTTCAAAGCCCTGCAAAGGTGCTTGGGTTTTCTCATGACTCTAATTTACATAAAGAATCTATACCTCTAACTCAGTAGGCCTCAAATTGAAGAAGCGGTGCAGTATTAACGGCATGCCTATTTGATCACTCCGGGTTCACAGGAAGTATGTCCAGGCCACCCTGACTTTCGGCAAATGAGGGGCAAGGGAGCTTATTTTGGACACTGTCTTGGAATGTGCCCCTCATGGAAACCTCCAGCCAGAGGTTATGATGAGTATCTATATGGAAAAAGATGAGGGCCATGTGGGAGTGTTTTGGTTTAATTGTGGTCATTGTGTGGCTGTTAAAGGAGATGCCTGGGTCCACATGGGCTTGAACTCTGGTGTGATTACACTTAGAGAGTGCATTCTGGATCTGATCTCAGAGAACTTGTGCCATGAATTGTGTTGGGATTCTAGGAGGGCACGCATGAGAGTCTCCCTTGGAAACTGAGATCAAGGCCCAGGGTGGCTTTCCACAGAGCACTGGGAATCTCAGCCAGGATACCACATGATTTTTTTTTTTCTGAAAGACTTGGTAGGCATAGGTGACAGTCAAAACACACATGGACCTCACATTGTAGACCTCAATGGGTCTGATTTCATGTGACTTTTTGGCCACTCCCTGGGAAGCCTTGTCTTTAACAGTTCTACAGAGCTTTCATTGAAATGAGGTTTCTCATCATTTAATGGTTCCTGTACAAATTGAAATCCACAGTGCCTCCATCTTCATCCGTGAAAAATGGCTAGATACATACAATAAAATTATTGAAATTTCCATGACCAGGTGGCACTGGAGAAAATTTGGAAAACCGGTTGCTGATCATGAGTATACCAGACAGTGCCTTGATTGACTAGGTTTCATCAAAATGGTGTATAACAGAGATGCCAGTAAATTGGAGCATGCTGAGTAGTGGGCCTAGACCAGAGGAGGGGAGGTGTGTGATAAAACATCTGTGGTGGGGCCATGTTGATCTTCCATTGGCTTCCAAATGCCTTGTGACTGACATGGTGCAGCCAGCAGACCCTTATATGTAATGGTATCTAGTTATATAGAGAGGTTTCACGGCAATGTTGAGAATTATGTTGCTGTGGTCAAGGGGAAAAGCTATGTGGAATAGAAGCATTGTTGGTATATTCTCTTGCAGACCCTGACCCACCACACGTGACAGAACTCCCTCAAGCACTGTGTCCCAGGTGATCTTTTTTTTACTTCATAAGCAAATACCAAACTCCCAGTGCAGCAGCAAGAAACACCAGGAAAAGTGAAGGATGACCAAATGGCTTCACAGTCCACACGCGGAGACACTTAGGCCCCAGTGGACACAGTTTACCTACATAGAGAGAATTCAGCACTGCTGCCTCATGTTCATTGGAAAATATGAAACCATGTCCTCCAGGTCGCATAGATGCACACCCAGCTTTGATGGTCTCATTACAAAGAAAGCTCCTTACGAAAACATATATATCAAGTGCCCAACCTCAGAGGCAGTTTCTCAAGAAGTCTTTAGGGCAGCAGAGCTCCATGTTTGTGGAGTGCTTACCCTGTCCCATACTTTTGGAAACTCCTTTACGACATCCAAGGTTGTGAACTCATGAGAATATTCATTTCCAGATATGTATTCACAGAATTTTTAACTCTTATCCTCTAATTGTGTCTTACTTGGGACGAGGGTAATGTCTAGGCATTGTTCTGAATGAGAGTGGAAAGATTTTTGTGAATCCCTGACACTAACCCATTCCCTACTAGACTCTGACTACTAATCCTAATATGATGGAGAAACATAACCCAAACAGAATAGAAATACAAGCATTTCAGAGGAGGCATGGTGTATAGTTGGACATGCCTTTTGAAATATATAGGGTAGGAGTTATAAATCTAGTCAATTTTTAATTGAAATAGTTCTACATGTGTTTTTAAAGTTAACAAATATATGAATTACTGTCTTCCTTTCACAGTAGCCTATTCAGCACATGTGTTTTAATATGCACATATAGAATACTACCTGGTGTCACATGTACATTCTCTTGAGGTGGCTGACATGGCACATACAAATTTTGAGAAGTGATCACTCGTCCTAAACACTGTTGGAACTGAAAATTCAACCCATGGGTGAGCTTCCTATTTGAACAAACTTATATAAAAATCCATATTCATTAAAATGAATATTTTTGGATATGATGATGATATATATTTCATGATGAATTTCAATTGGCATATATATTGCTATTTTTAATGTCTGTGATATATATATATATATATATATATATATATATATATATATATATATATATATATATATAAAACATGTGTCTTATTATACACTCCCTAAATTCATTCATATTGATGTATTTGGATTTTTAATCAACTTTTCACAAGATTATTCTCAGTAATATTCATCCACCTGAAATACATATTTGTTTCCTAGTACTGAAAACTAACTTCTTTGAATGGTGCAAACATATCCTAACATTTCTACACTAACTGACCCTGTATAAAATCAATTCAAGTAGATTACTATGGGACATGATGTGTATTTTGATGTTCAATTTTATTCAACACTTCTACATTACTATTTATTCACTTTATGCACATCATGGAATATATATTTCATCCACAAGTTAGCAAATTTATAGGCATTTGTCTCACTTTCAATCACTTCATGCTTCAGAACACATGTATTCATCCATGTTTCTTGACTGACCTTTTCATGAGACTTCTTTCCAAACACATTATTTTCGATTTCCATAATCACTTTTGAAACACTTCAAAAGTTACCTTGAGCTTGGGGAGGGAAACTGAGCCCCGACTTTCTTAGTCATTCTCCAGAGTCAGTATGGCTGGCTGGTGTGGCTGTCGCTTTTTAGGGCAATTTTGGCCCAGTGTCCTTTTTTCTTTAGGGTAGGCACATTGATCTGAGGGCAGGGTGCCCTCTGGCATGGGCCAATGTTATCCCTTCTTGTCTACCTGTTTCTTAATTTCTGGCCTATTTGTTGTTGTGACCAGGACCTTAGTCAACGCCTTAGTCTGCCTTTTGTTTCTTTTATCCTCCCTTTGCTCCCTTCTCTTCCTCAGTTTCTCTCTTATAGTATACGTTCTTGACTTCTCTGACTAAATCTCTCAAAGTCATATCTTGTAATCAATCTAGCTTTGTAACTTTGTTTTAATATCCAGGCCAGTTTGCCCAATAAAGTCCATCGTGACAGATGCCTTTTGATTCTCTGCCTGAGGATCAAAAGGAGTATATCTCCTATATGCCTCTATAATTCTCTCTAGAAACATAGTGGGAGATTCATCAGGCCCTTGAATAATCACTCTTACCTTGTCCAAATTAGTTTGTCGCTAGCGGCTGCTTGGAGACACACTATTAGAGCCCGGTGATAAGTGGACAGATGCTCCCTACCTTCAAAGATTTGGGGGTCTCAGTTGGGTGGGTTCAAGGGAAAGCTGCCTTTGATTATGTTGGGAAGTTGTGTCGGACGCACATCTTGTTTGAGGATATTTTTTTCTAGCTTCCTGGAGGATTCACTGTTGTTCCTCTGTCATGAAGAGAATCCCTAGGAGTTTTTGGCAGTCTTCTGAAGTAGGCTGGTGTGAAAACATCAATGACTCAACCAGACCTGAGAGCCAAGTAGGGTCCTCAGAAAAAGGGGGATTATAATTTTTTTAAGTTATTTAGGTCTGACGAGGAGAAAGGCTAATACTGGTAGGCTTGCATTTTTTCCCCGTGGCCATCGTCAATCATTGGCCCATAGGGATGGAGGGGGAGCATCCCGAGAGTTCCAGGGTTTTCAATCATTCACCGCCAGCGAGTTCCTTTAGATGGGTCAGCTTCCTCCAAGGGGAGAGGTGCTGTGTGTGCCACAAGGGAATTATCTGGAGGGCGCTGGGCCGGCATAGCTTCCTCCAATGGAGGAGAGGCTGAGTCAGCAGCAGGGGAATCACTTAGAGCGTGTTGGAGGTTGGGAAACAAGGTCAGGGGATAAGGAGGGGAAGGAGAGTCCAGTAGAGTGAAATCTGGTGACTCAAGGAGAACAGAGGGTGTAGGAGGAGGAGGAGCAGAGGATTTGAGAGTTCCTGGGGGAAGGAGTCAGAGTGGGGGCAGGGGCAAGAAAGGCTTCACCCATGGAAAAGGAGATATGCAGAGTTCCCGCCGAGTTAAGATATATGGCTGTTGATCCAGATGGCTATGTGGCCCCGGCTGAAAGACAATATCTCTGACTTTTTTAAATTAGTGGGAAGTAGAAAGATCCTTCTAGGGGTAATCCAAATCCAAAGGTGGGCCATTCTGAAGCACAGAGAGTCTGCCACATCCGGGGCTTTACTGAAAAAGAAAGATTCTGAGCCCTTAAGCGGACTTTGGTCCAGTGATCAAGGATCAGGGAAAGAGGCATTGAAGTGCTCTGTCCCATAATGAAAGATACACAAACAGTTAAAGCAATGAAACATGACACAGACAAGACAAGGCAATGAAGACAGGCAATGGACGTCCAACACTGAGACCAGGACTGAGGAGCCGGCAAAACCCGATTGACTGGCAATACTCAATCCGAATAAAAATATCACTGAGTCCAGAAGACTATCTCGTCCCCAAAAATTTACGGGAAGATGATCCAATACATATGGCTGTAGAGTTCCTTCACATCCTTCAGGATCCTTCCAATCTAATACCATTGCACTTCTATGGGGATTAGACGCCACTCCTAGGCCTCGAAGCGTTTGAGTGGCTTGTTGTAACGGCCAATGTTTTGGCCATTCTTGACGAGAGATGATGCTAAGGTCTGCATCTGTATCCAGTAGCCCATTAAATTTATGCCCTTGAATATTTAGTTTTAGCATGGGGCCAGAATCTAAATTTAAAGAAAGCATAGGCCAATCTACACCTGTGGAGCCTAATCACTTGGAACCTCTTTCTACAGTACAACTGGAAAATTTTTCATGTAGGCTGGGTATTATTAGTAACTGCTATTCTATCTCCCGGTGAAATTACTGATATACCCTTTGGAGAACTGGCTATAATTTTTATTTCACCTTCATAGTCGAGATCAATTACCCCAGGACTTATCATAAGTCCTTTTAGAGTAGAAGAGCTGCGTCCCAATAATAAGCCTACTGTTCCTTTGGGAAGAGGTCCTTTTACCCATGTGGAAATGAATTGAACTCCCATCTCTGCAGTTAGTACTGCTCTGGCGGAGGCACAGATGTCCAACCCTGAGCTCCCTCTGGTTTGTCTGATGAGGGATCTGATGGACAATGTGTCCTGGGCACTACCCTGATGGGGTTGCTGGGTTTCTCCAGTGCTGCGTATATTTGTGGTTTTGGGCCCCGGAGCATTGAGCCCCCTTGTCCATTTTTGGCAATGGAGCTCCATGTCTTTGTCCACAATATTGTGGATAAACACCTGGTCCTTGTTCGTTTTTTGATAATGGTGTACCCTCTATGGTGGTTTGAGAACAGCATTCATTAGCCCAAATTCTCCCTCTACAGCATCGTGGACAAATACCTGGTATTCTACTCCTTTGATACCTAGTTTTGTTAAACCCTCCTCCTATGGGACAATTCCTTTTAAAATGTCCTGTTTCTTCACAATTGTAGCATGTTCTTGGCCTGGCATCTAAAGCCTGTTTTACTGCAACTGCCACAATTTGCCCTTGTTCATTAATGTCTCTGGCATCTAAAGCCTGTTTTACTGCAGCTTCCACGACTTGCTCTTGTTCTTTAATGTCTCTACATAATTTAATATATGTGTTTAAATCTTCATGTTTCCATGGTCTAATGATATCATTGCACCAAAGATTCGCTTGCTCATAAGCCACTTGTTTTAGTAATGGCATTGCTTGTTGTGTATTTCCAAAAACTCTGGTAGCTGTTTGAATAAGCCTATCTACAAATTCAGCATAAGGTTCATTAGCTCCTTGTATTACATTAGATAATTAACCTTGTAAACCTCCATGTCCTTGTAAAGTCTTCCATGCCTTAATTGCATCTAACAATTTACTGAACACTCTTTCAGTTTTTTTTTTTTTTTAATAATTTCTGATTCCGCATTTCTACTATAATACAACCCAACAAGATGACACCAAACAAAACAGCTCCTCAGGAATAGCCGTCAGAGCCCAACTGCCACCACAGGCTTCCCACAAGCCTCTCCCTCAAACACAAGTCTCCTCCTCTTGAGGCCGATTGGCTGGGTCGCATGGGCGGAGCCAAAAAAGTCCCCCAATGAGCAGTTCCGTGGTCTGAAAGGGCAGGGAACCAGCCCAATGTGCATCACCACAGAGGAGCCAATCAGCTAGATGTTGCTGGGGCCGCTGTGAGCCAATCATCCGCTGGCAGTCTGAAAGGTCGGGGAAACCGCTCATTGAGCATCTCCAATGAGCATCACCACAGAGAAGCAAATCAGCTAGATGATGCTGGGGCCGCTGTGAGGCAATCATCAGCCGGCAGATGGAAGTTTGCTGGCAGCTGCAAGTTTACTGGGGCTCCTTTGGCTGTGGCTCTCAACAGATTATTCTCAGAAATATTTAACCACCTAAAATACATATTTGTTTCCTAGTACTGAAAACTAACTTCAGTGAATGGTCCTTATATATCCTAATATTTCTATAGTAACTGACCAAGTTTAACATCAATGCAGTTAGATTCCTATGGGACATGAAATGTATTTTGAAGTTCATTTTTATTCCACACTGGTACATTACTATTTCTTAAGTTTATGGACATCATAGGATATAACCTTTCATCCACAAATTCACAAATTTATAGGCATGTGGTTCACTTTCAATCACTTCCTCTTTCAGAAAACATGTATTCCTCTATGATTCTTTAGTGGTCTTTTCAGTAGACTTCTTTCTAAAAACATTATTTTCGATTCTATACTCATTTTTGAAGCAAAACTCACACACTCTTCATGATAAACCGTAACCCTAATATTACCATTAGATGTATAACTGGTTGGAATGAATGTATATATATCAATATAAGATTTCCTATATATTTTCAAATATAATTTCAATGCATTATTTAAAGTTGGAACCAGTTATATAATTAATTCACAATATGGTCTATTCATGCATCATCTCTTATTCATCAACACAGGGTACGCCTATTTATCCGCAATACTAATTTATAAGTTTTCAAAATATTGCTCCTCATATTGGTGGAAGAAATACTCATGTAATCTGATCTAAATATATATTTTACCACAGTAATATTCTTGACACAAAATGCAAAGGTCACACTTATGATTGTACTAAAGCCTAAATTTAAAGTGAGCATGGATTACTAAAAACCTCCATGTCTAGGTTCCCTAATGCGCTCAAATGTCAATCCTATTGGTGACTAAATAATTGTTTCTTCCTAAGATTATATATTCAACCTCAACCCTGTTGAAAATGTCTAATCCTATCACTCACTTTAGACGTTGCCTGATTTCCTAATGTGTCTATTGATACATATTTACTCTCTTTCCTACATATTTTCCCCAGTTCATCATTGTGACTGACTCTTCACATGTGCTGACATTTACATTCACTCTCTAACTAAAACCCTATTGCTAAAGAACTTTTGGTCCAACTCCTAGACTCACTCTTCTTCCTAATCCTACTGACAATCTTCCTAATCCTTTGGACTATCCCTTTTGGACTGGATGATCTCTTCTAAATTCAGTCATCTGAGGTACAGCATCCTATGCCATTGTAAATGAATTTATCTGAGACCTCGGTACAGAACATAATTCAAGCTTAGTATGCCAATCAATTGCCAAATGCCCTTCTGGGCTTCAAATCTTACCTAGATTTCGGTTTTTGTACTTATATTTCAAGTCTATATTCTTATAAGTATCACAGGTTCCCAAACCATTATTCATCCAGCAGAATGATTCCTAACCAAAATCGAACATGCTATTAACCCTAACCATACAATATTCCGTCAATCTAACTTTACAGAAGAGCAGGGACTGAGTTGGTCTTACAATACAGGAATGTAGGGGATCTTCCATCTGCTGAAAACCTCAAAGGTCCATGCAGAAATGATCCATGGAGAAGATTTAGGCAGCTATTTAGGACCTGAGAGAGCAAAAGTCATCTTCCATGGCAAACAACCTAATCAGGATGAAGGGATGTTTCTTAATCAGCCTCTCTCTTCTTAATGTAGAGAAGTCGGACCAAACCAGGCCTTTGTGGAGAGCTGTTCCCAGGTGCCTGTGGTTTCTATACCATTCTAATTTGTGAATGTGTCACAGGAAATAGGGGCAGCCTCCATCTTATGAGAACCTAGGAAGCAACTGTTAGGACATATTGGTGGCCAAGTCAGTGACCTCATTCAGTTCCTGAAGGAAGTGACCTCACATACTTCCTTGGTGATGGAATTCTCTGAATTTGGGATCCAGGAAGCCAGGCACCCAGAGCCATTACCCGTCCAAGTCCCAGTGGTCTCACTTGTTTGGATTTACCAAGGATAGAATCAGTCTTTCTAGGAACCTATTCATGTGAAGGTGGCCAAATTCCAAAAAAGCTCTGAAGAGGGGCCTTTACTGACAAGACTGGAATTGGCTCACCACTGCCTCCTGACAACTTCACAGAGTTGGTGAATGACACCAGATCTGAGACAGGAAAGGCCATTTCGGAGGAACATCGTATGGCCTACCAGTCAGATGACACTCAGAAGAGTCACAGACCTACTTGGGGGAAGGAGGTGCCTGGGTGTGTGGATGTCAGTTTGTGGTTTTGTCTCATGTTCTGAGAATAGGTAAAAAAACGTGATTTATTTCTTTTGGAATGGACTGTTTCTAATAAGTCATTTGACATGGTGAGTGTTTCTATTTCTGTGTATCCCACTGTGTCCGTGGTTGTACACATTTGAAAAGAGAATGCATCAATGAATATGTCCTGTGTAGTAGAATGCCTCCCACCAATCAACCTGTCCAATTTATGAAAGGACTGCGGCTTGCCTTACCAATGGGAAACACCTACAACCTTCCTAAGTTTCTGTTTTCTTCCAGAATTCTGGCCACTAGCCAGAATAGGCTCATCGTTTTTTATCCATGATATGTACCACCTCCAATCACTGTGACATGACCATGTACTGAATAGCTGAAGGGAATGGCATGGAGAGCATCTCAGAAAACTCAGATATCAGTGTGGCCAGGAAACTCTCAGTGGAGAAACCCTGCTTTGGGCCTTTTGCTTACATTTTGTTCTGTTGCCCTGAATGTCAGGAAGGTATTTGCCTCTGGCCACCCCTTTGTGAAGACTGAAAAAAACAGTTATCATATGGAAATGAATGAGGATCACCTGTGGCTCTTGGCATAATTGCTTTGGAAAGGGAGGTGTCTGAATCAGCCACTTGGCCCTGTGTGAGGCTCCAGCTTAGCACATGATGGATTTAAAGAAAGATCCCGTGTGTGCATCCAAAACCAAAATGGCAAAAGGATCAGTCATTGTGGATGAAGTCTCTAGCCTTTTTCTGTGATGTTCCTGACTCCATCAAGTGAGAATAGGGATCCTTTGGGTCAAATGAGTTCTTCAAAGCCCTGCAGAAGTGCTTGGGTTTTCTCATGACTCCAAACCACATGAAGAATCTATACCTGACATTCAGTAGGCCTCAAAATGGAGAAGCAGAGGAGTATTAATGGCAGGTCTATTTAATCCCTCCTGGTTCACAGGAATGGTGTCCAGGCCACCCTGACTTTAGGCAAATGAGGGCCAAGGGTGCTCATTTTGGTCACTGTCTTGGGCTGCGCCCCTCATGGAAACCTTCAGCCCGAGGTTATGATGAGTGTCTATATGGAGAAGATGAGGGCCTTGTGGGAGTGCTTAGGTTTTAATTTTGGTCATTTGTGTGGCGATTGGAAGAAATGACTGGGTCCAACTGGGCTTGAACTCTGGTGTGAGTTCAAGGGGACTTAGAGACTGAGTTCTGGAACTGAACTCAGAGAAGTATTGCCATGAATTGTGTTGGGATTTTAGCAGGCCACACATGAGAGTCGCCCTTATAAACTGAGATCTAGGTCCAGGGTGGCTTTCCACAGAGCACTGAGAATCTCAGCCTGGATATCACATGATTTTTTCTGAAACACTTGGCAGGCATACTTGAGCGTCAAAACACACATGGACCTCACATTGTAGACCTCAATAGTCCTGGATTTCTGTGACCTTTTGGCCACTCCTTGGGAAGACTTGCCTGTGAGAGTTTTCCAGAGGTTTCATTGAAATGAGCTTCCTCACCATTTAATGTTTCCTGAAAAAATTGAAACCAACAGTGCCTCCAACCTCATGCTTGAATAATGGCTCGATAAATACCATGAAATTTTTTAAATTCCTTTGACCAGGTTGCACAGGAGAACCTTTGGATGTACTTTTGCTGACGATGAGTGTACCAGACAGTTCCTTGATTGACTAAGTTTCATGAAAATGGTGTAGAACAGAGATGCCAGTAAGTTCAAGCCTGCTGATTAGTGGACCTAGAGCAGAGATGTGCAGTTTTGTGATAAAACTTCTGTCGTGGGGCCTTGTGGATCTGCCTTTGACTTCCAAATGGCATGTGGCTGACATGGTGCATCCAGCAGACCCTTATATGTAAAGGCATCTTTTTATAAGAAGAGGTTTAAGGGAAATGTTCACAATCAGGTTATTATGGTCAAGGGGGCAAACTATGTGGGCTAGAAACCTGGTTGGTGCATTCTCCTGCTGACCCTGACCCACCACACATGACAGAACTCCCTCCAGCACTGTGTTACAGTTGAGCTCCTTGTATTCCATGAAGCAAATACCAAATTCCCAGTGCAGCACCAAGAATCACCACGAAATGTGGAGGATGACCAAACGGTTTCACAGTCAACATGTGGATCCACTTAGCTCCCCGTGGCCACAGTTTACCTACAAAGAGAGAATTCAGCACTGCTGCCTCATGTTCATTGGAAAATAAGAAACCATATCCACAAGGTCAAAGAGATGAAGACCCAGCTTTGATGGTCTCCCTAGAAAGGAAGCTAAAGCTCCTGGCAACAACATATGTTTTAAGTGCCCAACCTCAGAGACAGTTTCTCAAGAAGTCTTTAGGCAGGCAGAGGTCCATGTTTGTGGAGTTTTTACCCTGTCCCTTACTTTTGGAAACTCCTCTACCACTTCCAAGGTTTTAAACTCCTGATCGTATTCCATTCCAGATATGTAGTCACGGATTTTCTAACTCTTCTCCTCTAATTGTGTCTTACTTGGGGCGAAGGTGATATCTAGGTGTTGTTCTTGATGAGAGTGGGAAGATTTTTGTGTAAAACATATTTGCATACACATTGGATTCATTTTCCTATTTTCCATTCGATATACTGAATCCCTGACACTAACTCACTCCCTACTAGACTCTGATTACTAATCCTAATATGATGGAGAAAAGTAACCCAAACATTATAGAAACATAAGCAGTTCAGAGGAGGCATGGTGTATAGTTGGACTTGCTTTTTGCATGATAAATGGTAGGTGTTATAAATATAGTCAATTGTTAATTGAAATAGTTCTCCATTGTTTTTAATGTTAACTTATTTCTGAATTCCTGTCTCCATTTCTCTGGAGCCTATTCAGCACATGTATTTTTATATGCACATATAGAATCCTACATGGTATCACACGTACATTTTTGTGAGGTGGCTGACTTTGCAGATACAAATTGTGAGAAGAGATCACTCATCCTAAACGCTTTTGGATCTTAAAATTCCACCTATGGGTGAGGTTCCTAGTTGAACAACATTATACATAAATCCATGTTCACTAAAATGAATACTTTTTAATCTGTGGATGATATATATTTCATGATAAATTTTGATACGCATATATATTTATATATTGCTACTTTTTAATGTATCTGTGATATATATATATATATATATATATATATATATATATATATATATATATATATATATATATTATACACCCTCCGATTTTTCAAAATATGAAATATATGTGTCTTATATACACTCCCTAAATTTATTCATGTCATGAATGTTGATTTATAATAAAATGTTCACAAGATTATGCTCAGATATATTCATCCACCTGAAATATATATTTGATTCCTAGTACTGAAAACTAACTTTAGTAAATGGTCCTTTCAAATCCTAATGTTTCTACAGTAACTGACCCAGTTTAACATCAATGCAAGTAGATTCCTATGGGACATGATATGTATTTTGACATTCATTTTCATTCAAAACTGGTACATTACTATTTTTTTCAGTTTTTGAACATCATAGGATATATATTTCATTCACAAGTTAGGAAATTTATACGTTTTTTTATACTTACAATCACTTCCTGGTTCAGAACACATGTATTCCTCTATGTTTCTTGACTCGTCTTTTCATGAGACTTCTTTCCAAACACATAATTTTTCATTTTCATAATCACTTTTGAAACTAAACTCACACACCCTTCATGATAAAACATAACCCTCATATGACCATTAGATGCATTACTCGTTGGAATGAATGATTGTATATCAATATAAGATTTCTTATATATTTTCAGATATCAATTCAATCCATGATTTAAAGTGGAAACAGTTATATTATTTATTCACAGTATTGTCAATTCATGCATTACTTCTATATTCATAGACACAGGGAACAACTCTGTGTACCCCCAACACTAATTTACACCTCTTCAAAATATTGCTCCCAGAAATGTTAGAAAAAATATGCATGTCACCTGATCTACATATACATTTTATCACTGTAATATTCTGATCACAAAATGCAAAGGTCAAACTTATGATGGTAGCACATCCTAAATGGAAAGTGATCCTGGATTATTAAAAACATCCATGTCCAGGTTGCCTAATGCTCTCCAATGTCAATCATATTTGTGACTACATATTTGTTTCTTCCTAAGATTATATATTGAAACTCAACCTGGTTGATCATGTCTAATCCTATCATTCACTTTATACATTGCCTGATTTCATAATGTGTGTATTGATATCTGATTTCCTACACATTTTCTCCAGTTCATCATTGTGACTGACTCTTCACATGTGATGACATTTACATTCACTCTCTAACCGAAACCCTATTGCTAAGGAACTTTTGTTCCAAAACCTATACACAGTCTTCTTCCTAAACCTACCAACTATATTCCTAATCCTACCGACTATCCCTTTTTGAATGCATGTTCTCTTCTACATTTAATTATCCAAGTAAAGGTGGGGTGAGGTCGAAGGAAGAGACCACCAAGAGACTATCTCATGCAACAGCAAAGGGTTTATTGGGGGTCCAGCATGCTGATGCTCAGAGCTCACTTGAATAGAGTAGAGAGCCCTTAGAACAGCTTAAGCAGAGCTTATACACTTTCCTTGGTGACGGCAGGGAGGGAAGTTTATTGATGGGTCAGGGCGAGTGGTCAGTTTGCATGCAACCCAGTGAGGGAGCACATTCTGCAGTTACTCAGTTGGGGACAGCATATTCTGGGAACAAGATTAGCAAACATTTCTCAAGATTTCAACAGTGTTTTGTTAAGCATACAGGAAAAAAGGAAGTGAAAAGTGCCTATTTTATTAACCTTTCATTCCCCACTTCTTCTTCTGGCTACTTTTAATCATAAAAGTGATCATTGCGGGGTGTCACATTCTATGTTTGCTAGTGGGGTATTACCATAAGTTTAACTCGTCCAATTTGAGCTTGGAGAAAAGAAATTACATGGTTGAGCAAACAGGGTTTTATAGTTAGCAATAATATGAGGATTATTATTGAAATGGCCAGGGTTGATAAATGCGTAGTTAACCAGGGGGAGTGTGTGAACCAAGACTCAAACCACCCTTTTTGGGCCTCTCTCTCTCAATGACACTCTTCAAGGCATCTTTTTAATTTACTCCTAGATTTTTTTAAAACTCCAGTATGGTCGGCAAAAACACAAGATTCTCCATCAATGCAGAACAAAGGCCCCCTTCTCTCATGAAGAGGAGGTTCAACCCTCGCCTGTTGTGTAAAACAACTTCAGAGAGAGAGGTTAAAGATTCCTGCAAAGCCAAGATGGAGGTTCCTAATATCTTTAAGTTTTGGTCTATTGCTGCTTCTAATTGTGTCATTTGTTGTATCCCATGGACCAAGGCAGTGGTTCTTGTGCTCACGCCTGCAGCAACTCCTATACCTAATAGGATGGCTAAAGTGATGGATATATGTTCTCAGTGGAACCGGGTTTTATGCCCCCTTATTTGATCTTCAAATGAACCTGCATTATGATAAAGCACTCTGGGAAACCTCTGCACCTTTACAAAATTAATCACATGGTCTTGACAATTTCATGAAAACATAAACAATGTTTAAGTCTACAGAATTATACTGTTGTAGAGACGGACATGGCAAGGCACCTAAGATACTACCAAAAACAGGGAAACTTTCCATTTTATTTGCAACCGGATTCAGAGGGCATTACTTCTGTTATAATCAATTAATTCCCTGAAACCCACGTTTAGGTAGTTTCAGAATTTTGTACCCAACATATAAGGGAAGGGGCGCAGAAGTTCACAGCCTGCAGAAGTTCACAAAAAGCAGATTTTTTTCTGTTTTTTTCCTCTGTTCTGGGCAAGTTAACTTTTCAAGGCCACCTGGGTGAAGGAGAGCTTTTTCTTCCCTTTATTTTTTCCCCCTTCCAGCTGTTACCATGGAGCCCAGTTGGTAACTTCTTTATCTTAGAAATGTAGCCATCTCTGTGAAGCCCCAGCTCAATGCCAAAGGCCTTGTTCACATATTTTGTGAAAAACTAGTAAGGGGGTGTCTAACTTAGGAGTGCTGATATTTTTAGCCAGTGGCCAAGTACAACAGGGCAACAGGAAAAGAGGAAGTTTATCTACTTTGAAGTCTTTCATGGGGACTCTTTTGCTGAAAATCCTAAAGTCAGCCATGCTGAAGACTTCTGTAGAATTTCAGTTAATGTTTTTCTGTGGGCCTGGAACAGAGGGGGGAGATGGGGAAGGCATGGCTTTGAGCAGCTCCGTGGATCTGAGCATGAGGTAGCAGAGATGTGAAAGAATACTGGGAAAGGGGTTTGTGATTTTCCTAGCAACAAAAAGGTGAACAGTAGAACAGGTAGAGCAGAGGGGAAGATGGGAGTGAGTATCCCTAAAAGCCTGTGAGGGACTTTAAATTCTTAGTAATCTGTTTTCAGTGATGACAAAGAAACTTTAAAGGCCATTTTCACTAAATCTTGGATAGGGGTCTGAGGGTTCTCCTCAGCTGGTTTGAGCTTTGGGTTAGCTGGTAAGAGGAACTGGTGGGACCCGGTGCGGGCACTGAATGGAGAAGAGAGGAGTGATTCGGTGGAGGGTTACCTTAGTACCTGCTACCTCAGCAAGGGGGCAATGGTCTTAGATCCGGCGGAGGTTTGGGTTTTTGATCTAGTAATTGGAGGGGAGAAATCATGTTGCTGAGGTGAGAGTGACAGCAGAGAGTCTGGAGCAGAAGGCTGAGTGTGAGGACCTATTGGAGAAGCATAGTTCAGGATGTGAGCGAAGGAGGGAAAAGGCCTCCACATAGGGAAATCTCCTTTCACCCTTCTGAGGACTTTCAGAAGTTAAAAAGGTCAGGCAGAATTTGAGGATCTAGAGACCCCTCTAGGGGCCATCGGTTTGGTGATCTTATTGGTAATAGGGCCAATGCTGTGTACAGAAGTTGATGAGGAGTTTGGGTTCCATCATGCACTGCCTGTATGATCACAACCCTATGACTTACAGAAGAAGTCGGAATTCCCCCCACACAACCGTGACTGTTTGTGGCTTTGGTAGTCCACCGGGCAAACATAGTAATCTAGGCTAGCCAACCTGCATCTGGCTTGCGTGTCCGTACATCCATAATGATTGTTTCCATTATCAATGGTGCAGAATGGATTTAATGGAAATTTAGTGGGATCCTCTTCATCAGGTATATCCCAATAGGAAAGACCTATAGCCAGCTGACAAATGTCTGGGTGGATAGATGTCCACCAAGTCCCTAAGTGGGCTGCATGCGAGATAGATCATACTTCTTTACCAGTAGGATTTGTGATCAGCCATCGCTGCTGAACAGGTTGAAGAGGTTTAGGACTACTGGTGGTCAAGGGGAGAGTGTATAGCCTTAGACACAGGGTAAATACACAATTTGAAAGTTTTACCAATTTTTTCCTGTTTCAAGCCAGAGTCTGGACAGGGTCAGGCTTGAGATGAGAGGTATGGATCCAGGAAGTGATTCTTTCTACCTTTACCGCTGTAGGTGTTATAAGTAGCACCTTGTATCATCATTTCCAGTGGGGTTCCAGGGATGACACCTGATGTCGACTTACATAGATGAAGTCTCTTACTTGATATCGATGTAGAGTCCACTCGTCCCCAGGTTGATAGGCATTGGCCATCTTTTTTCACAGGTATCCCTGAGTTCTTTCAAGAGCTTTAATTCAGTCAAGCAATGGGGTGTGGAAGGAATTGTTAGGTCTTAGAGTTGGGGTTAGGTCCCTTACTGAAGGAGGGGCACCATGGACAATTTCATAGGGGGTGAGGTTACACGAAGAAACAGAGGGAGTATTTCTTCCATGAAATAGTGCATAAGGCAGGAGCATAGTACAATCTATTATGCAGGTTTCTAAGCTTAATTTCGTTATGGTCTCTTTAATGGTTCTATTCATTCTTTCTACCTGTCCTGAACTCGGTGGTCTATAAGCACAATGTAACTTTTAATTAATCCCCAGGGTTTTGCCTAACCCCTGACTTACCTGGGCTACAAACGCCAGTCCATTATCGGACCTTATTACTTAAGGCAGGCCGTATCTTGTAAAAATATCTTTCAGGATCTTCTTGACGACCATTTGCGCTGTTTCGTTTTTTTTTCTTTTTTCCTGGAAAAGGCTTCAATCCATCCTCAAAATATATCTACAAAGACTAGGCGATATTTAATTTCAAACCTTGCTGGCTTAATTTTAGTAAATTCCACTTCCCAGAATTGTCCTGGTCTGGTTCCTCGTAGGTGCTTTTTTGCAGGAAGCTTGGAATGGTAAGCATTATCCATGACAGACCTGACAGGCTTTTGTTACCCATTCAGTTATTTCCTTTTGCTTTGAGTCGGTTAGTAAAAAACTCTGTTCTTGATCCTTCAGGAATGAATGCAATTTCTTTGAACCAAGTTGAGTGAGTTGATGTACATTTTCTACTGACATATATAGAGCTGTGACTATAGGAGTTTTTACTGAAGGATTTAGAAATTCCACTTGTGGTCCTTCAGGGTTAAAAGTGATTTTGGCCCGGAGCTTGGTGAGCAGATCTCTGCCCATCAATGGGGCCGGGCATTCTGGGATTACTAAGAACGAGTGATGGATTTTTCCTTTCCCCTGGTCCATGGTCCTCTTAGTTGTCCAAGCCCGATATTTTCTGCCATTAGCCCCTTGAATTAGAGACCTTTTATTTGATAGAGAGACCAATGGGGCCTTAAGGGCAGAGTATATTGCCCCTGTATCCACTTCAAAGTTTGCTGGGGTCCCCTCCACTTCAAAATTTACCCTGAGCTCTCGGAGGGGATCTGAGCCCCAACGTTCTTAGTCATCCTCCAGAGTCAGAATGGCTGGCTAGAGTGGATGTCTCTTTCAATGGCACTCTTTGAAGCAGTGTCCTTTTTCTTTACAGTAGGCACATTAAATTGAGGCCAGGGGTGGCCTCTAGTATGGGCCCCGATATCCATTCCTGTCTCCATGTTTCTTATTTCTGGCCTATTTGTTGTTGTGACCAGGACCTTAGTCAATGCCTTAGTCTGTCTTTTGTTTCTTTTATCCTCCCTTTGCTCCCTACTCTTCCTCAGTTTCTCTCTTATAGTATACCTTCTCGGCTACTCTGACTAAATCTCTCAAAGTCATATCTTGTAATCCATCTAAGCATTGTAACTTTCTTTTAATATCTAGGGCAGCTTGCCCATAAAGGCCATCTTGACAGATGCCTTTTGATCCTCTGCCTGAGTATCGAAAGGAGTATATCTCCTATATGCCTCCATAATTCTCTCTAAAAACATAGAGGGAGATTCATCAGGCCCTTGAATAATCTCTCTTAACTTGGCAAAATTTGTTAGTCGCCTAGCGGCCACTAAGATACCCACAATTAGAGACCAGCGATAAGTGGACAGATGCTCCCTACCTTCAAAGGTGTTGGGGTCCCAGTTTCGTCGATTCAAGGGAAAGCCGGGTTGAATATGTTGGGAAGTTTTGTTGGTCACCCATCTGGTCAGAGGATATTTTCTCCAGCATCCAGGAGTATTCTCTTTTGTTTCTCTATCATGAAGAGACAACCCTAGGTGTTGTTGACAGTCACCCCAAGTAGGCTGGTGTGAAAACATCAATGACTCAACCACACCTAGGAGCCAGATGGGGTCCTCGGTAAAAGGGGGATATTTATTTTTCCAGTTATATTGGTCTGAAGAGGAGAAAGGTTAATACTGGTAGGCTTGCATTTTTCCCCCAAGGCCGTTGTCAATCATTGGCCCGTAGGGATGAGGGGGAGCATCATTCGAGTTCCAGGTTTTTCAATCATTCACTGCTGGTGAGTACCTTTAGCTGGGCTAGCTTCCTCCAGAGGAGGAGGGGCTGTGTGTGCTGCGGGGAAATTATCTGGAGGACGCTGGGCTGGCTTATCTTCCTCCAATGGTGGAGAGGTTGAGTCAGCAGCAGGGGAATCACTTAGAGGGTGTTGGTCTTTGGGGGACGTGGGCAGGAGATAAGGAGGGGGACGAGAGTCCAGTAGAGTCAAATCTTGTGACTCAGGGAGAACAGAGGGTGGAGGAGGAGGAGAAGCAGAGGGTTTGAGAGATCATGGGGGAAGGAGTAGGAGCGGGGGTAGGGGCAAGGAAATGCTTCACCCATGGAGGAGATTTGCAGAGGTCCTGCCAAGTTAAGATATATGGCTGTTGATCCGGATGGATATGTGGCCCTGGCTGAAAGACAATATCCTCTGACTTTTTAAATTAGTGGGAAGTAGAAAGATCCTTCTAGGGGCCATCCGAATCCAAAGGTGGGCCATTCTGAGGCACAGAGAGTCTGCCAGGTCCAGAATTTTACTGAAAAAGAAAGATTCTGTGCCCTTAAGGGTACTTTGGTCCAGTGATCAAGGGTCAGGGACAGAGGCATTGAAGTGCTCTGTCCCATAATGAAAGATACACAAACAGTAAAAGCGATGACACACGACACAGACAAGACAAGAAAATAAAGACAGACAATGGAACTTCCAACACTGAGACCAGGACTAAGTATCTGGCCAAACCCGATGGGCTGGCGATACCGAATCTGAAACAAAATATCACTGAGTTGAGGAGACTATTGCTCCTCGATTTCCCGAGTACTCTGGTGCATCCCCCAGGGATGTGCCCTTTGGCTCTGTGACATGTATGTCAGCCACCATCGGAGAGAGGTCACACTCTTCATTGACAGCCATTTTGCGAAGCCCTAACCTGAAACCTGAAACCAGAAAGAGGCACCATACATACCCCAAGAGGAGCCTGTTGGGGTCTCTCGTTCGCCGCTGCCGGATCTCACTGGAACCTCCATATGTAAAGGTCAGACGAGCATCGGGTGAAGAGAACACCAAAAGACTGTCTCATGCAAAAGCAAAGGGTTTATTGGGGGTCCAGCATGCTGGGGCTCAGAGCTCACTTGAATAGAGCAGAGAGCCCTGAGAAAAGCTTAAGCAGAGCTTATATACTTTGCTTGGAGAGGGCAGAGAGGGAACTTTATTGTTTCGTCTGGGCGAGTGAGCAGTTTGCGTGCAACCGGGTGAATGAGTACATTCTGCAGGTTGGCAGTTGGGGACAGCACATTCTGGGAACAAGATTAGCAAACAGTTCTCAAGATTTCAAAAGTGTTTTGTTAAGCATACAGAAAAACGGGAAGTGACATTTACCTATTTTACTAAATTTTCATTACCGAATATACTTTGCCAGATTTCCTAATGTCTCTATTGAAATCTGCTTTCCTACATATTTTCCCCATTTCATCATTGTGACTGACTCTTCACATGTGCTGACATTTACATTCACTCTATACCCGAAACCCCATAGCTAAAGAACTTTTGGTGCAAATCCTATACTCACTCTCCGTTCTAAACTTACCGACTATCGTCCTAATCCTACCGACTATTCTTTTTTTTAAATTTTTTTTCTTAAAGAAAGAGTTAGAGAAAGAGGGAGAGAGAGAGAGAATTTTTTAACATTTATTTTTTTTAGTACTTGGCAGACACAACATCTTTTTTTGTACGTGGTGCTGAGGATCGAACTCGGGCCGCACGCATGCTAGGCGAGCGCGCTACCACTTGAGCCACATCCCCAGCCCCCCGACTATCCCTTTATGACTGGAAGTTCTCTTTGACAATAAATAATCCAAAGTACAAGGTCCTATGCATTTGTATATTGATTTATCTGAGACATCTGTGCAGAAAATAAACCAATGCTAAATATTGCAATCAAGGGCCCAACGCCCTTCTGGGCTTCAAATATTACCTTTGTTTCTGTTTTCGTGCTTATATTTCACCTATATATTCTTGAAAATATCGAAGGTTCGCCATACCATTATTCATCCAGCAGAATGATTCCTAACCCCAATCGAAACTGTTATTAACCCTAACCATACACTCTTCCCTCAATCTAACTTTACAGAAGAGCAGGGACAGAGTTGGTCTTACAATACAGGAATTTACGGTTTCTTCCAACTGCTGAGAAACTCAAAGGTCCACGCAAAAATGATCCCTGGAGAAGTTGTAGGCACATATGTACGAACTGAGAGAGCAAAAGTCATCTTCCATTGAAAACAACCTGGTCAGGATGAAGGGATGTGTCTGAATCAGCCTCTCTCTTCTTAATATGGAGAAGAAGGACCAAACTAGGCCAGTGTGGAGAGCACTTCCCGGGTGCCTATGGTTGATATACCATTCTAACTTGTGAAAGTGTCACTGGATGTAGGGGCAGCCTCTATTTTATGGGACACTTTGAAGCAACTGTTAGGACAAAGTGGTTGCCAAGGCAGTGACCTCATTCAGATCTTAAAGGAAGTGACCTCACCTAACATCCTTTGTGATGGAACTCTCTGAACTTGGGATCCAGGAAACCAGGGACCCAAATTCAGTCTCAGTCCCAGTCCCAGTCGCAGTGGTTTCAATTGTTCAGATTTACCAAGGACAGAGTCAGTCTTTGTTGGTACCTACGGAGGTGAGGATGCCCAAATGCCAGGAAAGCTCTGAAGAGTGGCCTTTCCTGAGAAAGCAGTTAGTGGATCACCGCTGGCTCCTGAGAACTTCACAGTGTTGACCAAGGAGACCAGAACTGAGACAGGACAGGCCATTTCGGGGTAACATAGTATGGCCCACCAATCAGAGGACAGTATGGATAGTCACAGACTGACTTGGGGGAAGAAGGTGTCTTTGTGGATGTGGGTGTTGGTTTGTGGTTTTGTCTCATGTTCTGAGAATAGGTAATAAAGGCGGTTTTTTGGTTTGAAGTGAATTGTTTCTAATAAGTCTTTTGAAAAGGCGAGTGTTTCTAAGTCTGTGTATCCCACTGTGTCCGTGGTTCTAGACATTAGAAAAGAGAATGCATCAATGGATGTCTCCTGTCTAGTAGAAATCTTCCCAACATTCATCCTGCCAATTTATGAATGGACTGCAGCTTGCCTTATGAATGGGCAACACCTACTATCTTCCTAAGATTCTATTTTGTTCCTGAATCCACTCCACTCTCCAGAATAGGCTCATGGTTATGTGTCCAATATATATACCACCTCCAAGCTCTGTGACATGGCCATGTACTGGAGAGCTAAAGGGAATGGCGAGCATCTCAGAAAACTCAGATATCAGTGTGACCAGGAAAGTCTCAGTGGAGAAATCCTGCTTTGGGCCATTTGCTTACCTATTGTTCTGTTGCCCTGAATTTCAGGAAGCTTTTTGCCTCAGACCACCACTTTGTGAAGCCTGAAGAAATGAGTTGTCAAATGCAAATGAATGGGCATCACCTGTGGCTCTTTGCTTGATTGCTTTGGAAAGGGATGTGTCTGAATCAGCCTCATGACCCTATGTGAGGCTGTGGCTTAGATTCTTAGCACCAGATGGATCTAAAGAAAGATACCATGTGTGCATCCAAAACCAAAATGGCCAAATGAGCAGTCATTGTAGATTAAGTCTTTTGCTTTCCTCTGTTAGGTTCCTGAAATCCATCAAGTGAGAATAGGGATAATTTGGGTCAAATGAGTTCTTCAAACCCTGCAGAGACTAGCCCAGAGGTGCTTGGCTTTTCTCATGACTCCAAATCACATAAAGAATCTATACCTGAAAGTAAGTAGGCCCCAAATTGGAGATGCAGAGCAGTATTAAGTGCAGGCCTATTTAATCACTCTTGGTTCTCAGGAAGGGTGTCCAGGCCACCCTGACTTTAGGCAAATGAGGGGCAAGGGAACTTATTTGGATACTTTCTTTGTCTGCACCCCTCATGGAAATTTCCAGCCAGAGGTTATGATAAGTGTCTATATGGAGGATGTTGAGGGCCATGTGGGAGTGTTTTGGTTTTAATTCTGGTCATTTGTGTGGCGGTTGAAAGAGATGACTTAGTTCACCTGGGCTTGAACTCTGGTGTTATTCCCCTTAGAGACTGAATTCTGGAACTGTCCTCAGAGAAGTATTGCCATGAATTGTGTTGGGATTTTAGGAGGCAACACATGAGAGTCACCCTGAAATCTGAGATCTAGGCCAAGGTGGCTTCCACAGAGCACTGGGAATCTCAGCCAGGATTTCACGTGATTTTATTCTGAAAGTCTTGGCAGCCATAATTGAGAGTCAAAACACACATGGACCTCACATTTTAGACCTCAATGGGCCTGGATTCATGTGAAATATTTGCCACTCTATGGGAAGCCTTGCCTGTGAGAGTTCTCCAGAGATTTCTTTGAAATGAGCTTCCTCACCATTTAATGTTTCCTAAATAAATTGAAACCCACAGTGCCTCCAACTTCATCTTTGAAAAATAGCTATGTACATACCATGGATTTTTTGAAATTTCCATTACCAGGTGGCAATGGAGAAACTTTGGATGACTTGTTGCTGATCATGAGTGTACCAGACTGTGCTTGGATTTACTTGGTTTCATGAAAACAGTGTAGAAAAGAGATCCCTGTAAGTTGGAGACTGCTGAGTAGTGGGCCTAGAGCAGTGGTGTGCAGGTATGTGATAAAACATCTGTTTTGGTACCATGTGGATCTGCCCTTGGATTCCAAATGGCTTGAGACTGACATGGTGATGTCAGCAGACCCTTATATATAAAAGCATCTTGTTATATGGAGAGGTTTCAGGGCAATGTTCAGAATCAGATTGCTATGGACAAGCGGGCAAGCTATGTGGGGTAGAAGCCTGGTTGGTGCATTTTCCTGCAGACCTTGACCCACCACACGTGACAGAACTCCCTCCATAACTGGTACCTGTTGAACTCCTTGTATTTCCTGAAGCAAATACCAAATTCACCATGCAGAAGCAAGAAACACCTCGAAAAGTGGAAGATGATCAAATGGCTTCACAGTCAACATGGGGAGACACTTAGACCCCAGTGGCCACAGTTTACCTACAAAGAGAGAATTCAGCACTGCTTCCTCATGTTCATTGGAAAATAAAAAAAAAATATATCCTCCAGGTCACAGAGATCAGACCCAGCTTTTTTGGTCTCACTAGAAAGGATGCTAAAATTCCTGACAACAACATATATTTCAAGTGCCCAACCTCAGAGGCAGTTTCTCAAGTGTCTTTAGGCCCAATGAGCTCCATGTTTGTGAAGTGTTTTCCCTGTCCCTTACTTTTGGAAACTCCTCTACCACATCCAATATTGTGAACTCCTGAATATTTTCCATTTCAGATATGTATTCACAGATTTCCTAACTCTTCTTCTCTAATCGTGTCTTATTTGGGGCAAAGGTAATGTAAAGGCAATGTTCTGGATGAGAGTGGGAATGTTTTTGTGTAGCACATATTTGCATACACATTGGATTCATTTTCCTATTTTCCACTCGAATTACTGAATTCCTGACACTAACCCATACCCTAATAGACTCTGACTACTAATCCTAAAATGATGGACAAAAATAACCAAACAGAATGGAAATGAAAGCAGTTCAGAGAAGGCATGGTGTATAGTTGGACTTTCCTTTTGCATGATAAAGTGTAGGTGCTATAAATCTAGTCAATTTTTAATTGAAATAGATCTCCATGTGTTTTTAAAGTTAACAAATATGTGAATTTCTGTCTCCCTTTCTCTGTAGCCTGTTCAGCACATGTATTTTTATATGCAAATATAGAAACATAACTGGTATCACACGTACATCCTTGTGAGTTTGGCTGTCTTTGGAGATACAAATCATGGGAAAAGATCACTCCTCCTAAACGCTGTTGGAACTTAAAATTCAACCTATGGGTGAACTTCCTAGTTGAACAATATTATACATAAATCCATGTTCAGTGAAATGATAATTTTTGGATCTGTGGATGATATATGTTTCATAGTGAATTTCGATTGGCATGCATATTGATACATTTTAGTGTCTGTGTGTGTGTGTGTGTGTGTGTGTGTGTGTGTATATATATATATATATATATATATATATACATAAATGCACACACACACATATCTATATATATATATACACTCTCAAGATTTTTCAAAATATGAAATATATGTTTCTTATTATACACTCCCTAAATTCATTCGTGTTCATATATGTAAATTTATAGTCAACATTTCACAAGATTATTCTCATAAAAATTCATCCACTTGAAATACGTATTCGTTTCCTAGTACTGAAAACTAACTTCAGTGAATAGTGCATACAAATCATAATATTTCTACAGTAACTGACCCAGTTTAGCATCAATGCAAGTAGATTCCTATGGGATATGATGTGTATTTTGACGTTCATTTTCATTCAACACTGGTGCATTACTATTTTTTCAGTTTTTGCACATCATAGGATATATATTTCATCCACAAGTTAGGAAATTTATAGGCTTTTTTTATACTTACCATCAAATCCTGCTTCAGAACATATGAATTCCTCTATATTTCTTGACTCATCTTTTTATGAGATTTCTTTCCAAACACATTATTTTCCATTTCCATAATAACTTTTGAAGCTAAACTCACACACCCTTCATGATAAAACATAACCCTAATATTACCATTAGATGTATAACTCGTTGGAATGAATGATTGTATATCAATATAAGATTTCTTACGTATTTTCAGATATCAATTCAATCCATGATTTAAAGTGGAAACAGTATATTATTTATTCACAGTATTGTCAATTCATGCATTTCTCCTACATTCATAGACACAGGGTACAACTCTGTGTACCCCCAATACTAAGTTATATCTCTTCAAAATATTGCTGCAAGAAATGTTAGAAGAAATACTCATGTCACCTGATCTACATATACATTTTATCACAGTAATATTCTGATCACAAAATGCAAAGGTCACACTTCTGATTGTAGCAAATCCTAGATGGAAAGTGATCCTGGATTACTAAAAACATCCATGTCCAGGTTGCCTAATGCTCTCCAATGTCAATCATATTGGTGACTACATATTTGTTTCTTCCTAAGATTATATATTGAAACTCAACCTTATTGATAATGTCTAATCCCATCATTCACTTTATACTTTGCCTGGTTTCATAATGTGTGTATTGATATCTGATTTCCTACATAATTTTCCCAGTTCATCATTGTGACTGACTCTCCACATGTGCTGAACTTTACATTCACTCTCTAACCGAAAACCTAGGGCTATTGAACTTTTGGTCCAAATCCTATACTCACTCTTTTTCCGAAACAGACCGACTATCTTCCTAATCCTAACAACTATCCCTTTTTGACTGGATGAACTCTTCTACATTCAATCATCCAGGGTACAAGGTGATATGCCATTGTATATTGATTTATCTGAGACATCTGTGTGAACAAAATTCAATGCTAAGTATTCCAATCAAGGACCCAATGCCCTTCTGGGCTTAAAATCTTACCTAGATTTCTGTTTTCATACTTATATTTCACATCTATATTCTTATAAATATCCCAGGTTCCCAATACCATTATTCATCCAGCAGAATGATTCCTAACTCAAATCGAACATGTTATTAACCCTAATCATACATTGTTCCCTCAATCTAACTTTATAGAAGAACAGGGACAGAGTTGGTCTTAATATAGAGGAATATAGGGGATCTTCCACCCGCTGAGAACCTCAAAGGTCCATGCAGAAATTATCCCTGGGGAAGATGAAGGCAGCTATAAAGGACCTGAGAGGGCAAAAGTTATCTTGTAAGGCAAACAACCTGGTTAGGATGAAGGGATGTGTGTGAATCAGGCTCTCTCTTCTTAATGTAGAGAAGATGGACCAAACCAGTTCTGTGTGAGAGCTGTTCCTGGGTGCCTATGGTTGATATACCATTCTAAGTTGTGAAAGTGTCACAGAAAGTAGGGGCAGCCTCCATCTCATGGGACCCTTTGAAGGAACTGTTAGGACAAAGTGGTTGCCAAACCAGTGACCTCATTCAGTTCCGAACGGAAGTGACCTATCTCACTTCCTTGGTCTTGGAACACTCTGAACATGGAATCCAGGAAGCCAGGCACACAGAACCAGTCCCAGACCCAGACCCAGTCCCAGTGGGCTCACTTGTTTGGTTTTACCAAGGACAGAATCAGTCTTTCTTGGTACCTACTGATTTGAGAATGGCCAAATGCCAGGAGAGCTTTGGAGAGTGGCCTTCCCTGAGAAAGAAGGTAGTGGCTCAAAGCTGGCTCCTGACAACTTCAAAGAGTTGGCCAAAAATTCCAGCTCTGAAACAGTACAGGGCATTTTGGGGGAACATAGTATGGTACAACAGTCAGAGGAAATTCCGAGAGTCAAAGACCTACTTGGGGGAAGAAATTCCTATGTTGTTGTGGGTGTGAGTTTGTTGTTTTGTCTCATGTTCTGAGAATTGGTAGGAAAGGCAGTTTGTTTGATTTGAAGTGGACTGTTTCTAGTAAGTCGTTTGACAAGGCAAGTGTTTCTATGTCTATGTATCCCACTGTGTTTGTAGTTGTAGACATTAGAAAACATAATGCATCAATGAATGTGTCCTGTCTAGTATAATGCTTCCCAAAATTCATACTGCCCGATTCATGATTGGACTGCAGCTTTCCTTATGGATGGGGAGCAATGACTAACTTCCTAATTTCCTGTTTTATTCCTGAATTCTGGCCACTCTCCGGAATAGGCTCATGGTTTTCTGTCCAAGATATGTACCACCTCCAAGCTCTGTGACATGGCCATGTACTGGAGAGCTGAAGGAAATGGGAGCATCTCAGGAAACTCAGATATCAGTGTGAACAGTAAAGTCTATGTGGAGAAACCCTGCTTTGGAATTTTGCTTACCTATGGTTCTGGTGCTGTGATTATCTAGAAGGTCTCTGCCTTAGGCCACCCCTTTGTGAATCCTGAAGAAAAGAGTTTTCAAATGGAAATGAATAGGCATCACCTGTGGCTCTTTGTTTTATTGCTTTGTAAAGAGATGTGTCTTAATCAGCATATTTTCCCAGTGTGATTATTTGGAGAAGTAGATCAGTATTAATGGCAGGCCTATTTGATCATTCCGGGTTAACAGGAAGGGTTTCCAGGCCACCCTGCCTTTAGGCAAATTAGAGGCAAGGGAGATTATTTTGGGCACTGTCTTGGTATGCACCCCACATGGAAACCTCAACCCAGGGGTTATGATGAGTGTCTATATAAAAGAAGATGAGGGCCATGTGGGAGTGTTTTGTTATTAATTGTGGTCAGTTGTGTGGCAGTAGGAAGACATTCCTGGGTCAACCTGGGCTTGAACTATGGTGTGATTCCCCTTAGAGACTGAGTTTTGGAACTGAACTCAGAGAAGTATTACCATGAATTCTGTTGGGATATTAGAAGGCCACGCATGAGAATTGCCCTTGGAGACTGAGATTTAGGCCCAGGATGGCTTTCCACAGAGCACTGGGAATCTCAGCTAGGATATCACATGATTTTATTCTGAAAACCTTGGCAGCCATACTTGAGAGTCAAATCACACATGGAACTCACATTGTAGACCTCAATGGGCCAGGCTTCATTTGACCTTTTGGCCACTCTTTGGGAAGACTTGCCTGTGAGAGTTCTCCTGAGCTTTCATTGAAATGAGCTTCCTCACCATTTAATGGTTCCTGAATGAATTGAAACCCACAGTGACACCAACTTCATCCTTGAAAAATGGCTAGATAAATACCATGGAATATTTGAAATTCCCAAGAGCAGGTGGCACTGGAGAATCTTTCGATGTTCTGTTGCTGATCATGAGTGTACCAGACAGTGCCTTGATTTACTGGGTTTCATGAAAATGGTGTAGAACAAAGGTGCCAGTACGTTGGAACCTGCTTAGTAGTGGGCCTAGAGCAGTGTTTTGCAGGTGTATGATAAAACATCTGTGATGGGGCCACATGGATCTGCCATTGGCTTCCAAATGCCTTGTGACTGACATGGTGCAGCCAGTAGACCCTTATATGTTAAGGCATCTTGTTACATTGAGAAGTTTTAGGGCAATGTTCAGAATTGGGTTGCTGCAGACAAGGAGGCAAGCTTTGTTGAATAGAAGCCTGGTTGGGGCATTCTCCTGCACACCCTGACCCACCACACGTGAGAGTACTCCCTCCAGCACTGTGTCCCCGTTGAACTCATGGTATTTACTGATGCCAATACCAAACTCCCAGTGCAGCAGTAAGAATCACCAGGAAAAGTGGAGGATGACCAAATGGCTTCTCAGTCCACACGAGGAGACACTTAGCTCCCAGTGGCCACAGTTTACCTACAATGAGGGAATTCAGAACTGCTGCCTCATGTTCACTAGAAAATAAGAAACGATGTCCTTCAGGTCACATATATGCAGATCCAGCTTTGATTGTCTCACTACAAAGGAAGCTGAAGCTCTTGACAACAACATATATTACAAGGGCCCAATCTCAAAGGCAGTTTCTCAAAGAGTCATTAGGCCAGCAGAACTCCATATTTGTGGAGTATTTACCCTATCCCATACTTTTGGAAATTCCTCTACCGCCTCCAAGGCTGTGAACTCCTGAGCATTTTCATTTCCACATATGTATTCACAAATTTTCTAACTCTTCTCCACTAATTGTGTCTTAATTGGGGCGAAGGTTATGTCAAGGCATTGTTCTGGATGAGAGTGGGATGATTTTTGTGTAGCACATATTTGCATACACATTAGATTCATTTTCATATTTTCCATTTGAAATACTGAATCCCTGACATTAACCCATAACCTACTAGACTCTGACTACTAATCCTAATATGATGGAGAACAAGAAACCTAACAGAATAGAAATACAGGCCGTTCATAGGAGGCATGGTGTATACTTGGACTTCCCTTCTGCTTTATCAAGGGTATGTGTTATAAATCTAGTCAACTTTTCATTGTAATAGTTCTCAATGAGTTTTTAAAGTTAACACATATGTAAATTTCTGTCTCCCATTCTCTGTAGCCTATTCATCACATGTATTTTTTATGCATATTTAGAATCCTACCTGGTATCACAAGTACATTTTTGTAAGCTCACTGATTTTGAAAGATACATATTTTGATAAGATATCAATCCCCCTAAATCATGATGGAACTGAAAATTAAACCTATTGGTGAATTTCCTAGATGAACAACATTATATATAAATCGATGTTCAGTAAAATGAATATTTTTGGATATGTGGATGATATGTATTACATGGTGAATTTCGATTAGCATATAGATTGCTACATTATAATGTCTGTGTGTGTCTGTCTATCTATATATATATATATATATATATATATATATATATATATATATATATATATATATATATACTGTCCAGATTTTTCAAAATGTGAAATATATGTTTCTTATTATACACTCCCTAAATTCACTCATGTTTCTATATGTGGTTTATAATCAACTTTTCACAAGATAATTCTCAGAAATATTCATCTGCCTGAAATACATAATTATTTCCTAGTACTGAAAACTAACTTCAATGAATGGAGCTTACAAATCCTAATATTTTTACAGTAACTGAATCAGTTAAACATCAATGCAAGTAGAATCCTACGGGACATGATGTGTATTTTGAAGTTCATTTTTATTCAATATTGGTACATTATTATTTTTTCAGTTTATGGACATCATAGGATATATGATTTCATCCACAAGTTCAAAAATTTATAGGCATTTGTTTCACTTTTAATCACGTCCTGCTTCAGAACACATGTATTCCTCTAAGTTTCTTGACTGGTCTTTTCATGAGATTTCATACCAAACACATTAATTTTGATTTCCATAATCACTTTGGAAGCAAAACTCACATACCATTCATATTAATTATCACTCTGATATTACCATTAGATGTATAACTGGTTTGAATGAATGATTGTATGTCAATATAAGATTTCTTATATCTTTTCAGATATCAATTCTATCCATTATTTAAAGTGGAACCAGTTATATTATTTATTCACACTATGGTCTATTCATGCATTATCTCTATATTCATAGACACAGTGTACACCTCTTTGTACCCCCAATACTAATTTATACGTCTTCAAAATATTGCTCCCTGAAATGGTGGAAGTGGACTCATGTCACCTGATCTTTATATACATTTAATCACAGAAATATTCTGGACACAAAATGCAAAGGTCACACTTATGATTGTATAAAAGCCCAAATGGAAAGAAAACATGGATTACTAAAAACATCCATGTCCAGGTTCCCTAATGCTCTCAAATGTCAATCCTATTGGTGACTACACATGTGTTTCTTCTTAAAATTATATATTCAAACTCAACCCAATGGAAAATGTCTAATCCTATCCCTCACTTTATAATTTGCCTGATTTCATAATGTCTCTATTGCTATCTGCTTTCCTACATATATTCCCCAGTTCATCATTGTGACTGACTCTTCCCATGTGCTGACATTTACATTCACACCCTAATAAATAACCTATTGCTAAAGAACTTTTGTTCCAAATCCTATACTCACTCTTCTTCCTAAACATACTAACTATCTTCTTAATCCTACCGAGTATCCCTTTTTGACTGGATGTTCTCTTCGACATTCAATCATTCAAGGTACAAGGTCTTATGCTATTGTATATTGATTTATCTGAGACATCGGTGCAGAATGTAATTCAACGCTAAGTATCACAATTAAGGGCCCAATGCCCTTCTGGGCTTCAAATCTTACTTAGATTTCTTTTTTCATACATATATTTCATCTCTATATTCTTAAAATAATCACAAGTTTCCAATACCATTATTCATGCAGCAGAATAATTCCTAACCCAAATGGAACATGTTATTAACACTAACCATACACTGTTCGTGTTAATAACATGTTTACAGAAGAGCAGGGACAGTGTTGATCTTACAATACAGGAATGTAGTGGATCTTCCATCTGCTGAGAACCTCAAAGCTCCATGCAGAAATGATCCCTGGAGAAGATGTAGGCAGGTATGAAGGACCTGAGAGAGCAAAAGTTATCTTCCATTGCAAACAACCTGGTCAGGATGAAGGGATGTTTCTGAATCAGCCTCTCTCATCTTAATGTAGAGAAGATGGACCAAACCAAGACTGTGTGGAGAGCTGTTCCTGGTTCCCTATGGTTGATATACCATTCTAACTTGTGAAAGTGTCAAAGGAAGTAGGAGCAGCCTCCATCTCATGGGACCGTTGGAAGAAACTCTTAGGACAAAGTGGTTGCCGAGGCAGTGATCTCATTCAGTTCCTGAAGGAAATGACCTCAAAGCACTTCCTTATTGATGGAACTCTCTGAACATGGGATCCAGGACGCCAGGCACCCAGATCCAGTCCCAGTCCCAGTCCCAGTGGTCTCACTTGTTTGGATTTACCAAGGACAGAATCAGTCTTTCTTGGTACCTACTAAGGTGAGGAAGCCAAATGCCTGGAAAGCTTGGAAGAGGGGTTTTTCCTGGAAAAGCAGGTAGTGGCTCACTCCTGGCTCCTGACAACTTCACAGAGTTGGCCAAGGAGACCAGATCTGAGACAGGACAGGACATTTCGGGGGAACATAGTATGGCCCACCAGTCAGAGGATACTCCGGATAGTCTCATACCTATTTGGGGGAAGAAGGTGTCATTGTCGGTGTGGGTGTGGGTTTGTGGTTTTGTCTCATGTTCTGAGAATAGGAAGAAAAGTCAGTTTGTTTGGATTGGAGTGAACTGTTTTTAGTAAGTCGTTTAACAAGGCAAGTGTTTCTGGGTCTGTGTATCACACTGTGTCCGTGTTGTAGACATTAGAAAAGAGAATGCATCAATGGATAAGTCCTGTCTAGTAGAAAGCTTCCCAGCATTCATCCTGCCCATTTTATGAATGGACTGTTGATTGCCTTATTAATGGGCAATACCTGCTACCTTCTTAAGTTGCTGTTTTCCTCCAGAATTCTGGACACTCTCCAGAATAGGCTCATGGTTTTGTGTCTAAGTTATGTACCACACCCAAGCTCTGTGACAAGGCAATGTTCTGGATAGCTGAAGGAAATGACGAGCATCTGAGAAAACTCAGATATCAGTTGACCAGGAAAGTCTCAGTGGAGAAACCCTGCTTTGGGCCATTTGCTTACCTATTGTTCTGTTGCCCTGAGAGTCAGGAAGTCTTTGTCTCACACCACCCCTTTGTGAATCCTGAAGAAAATAGTTTTCAAATGGAAATAAATAGGCTTCACCTTTGGCCCTTTACTTAATTGATTTGGAAAGAGTTGTGTCTGAATCAGCCTCTTGGCCCAGTGTGATTCTTTGACTTAGATTCTCAGCACCTGATGGATCTAAAGAAAGATCCCATGTGTGCATCCAAATCAAAAATGTCAAAAAGAGCTGTAATTGTGGATGAAGTCTTCTGCCTTCCTCTGTAAGGTTCCTGAATTCCATCAAGTGAGAATAGGGATCATTTGGGTCAGATGAGTTCGTCAAAGCCCTTCTGAGGCTATCCCGTAGGTGCTTAGGTTTTCTCATCACTCCAATTCACATAAAGTATCTTTAAGCGACACTCAATAGGCCTCAAATGGGAAAAGTGTAGCAGTATGATAGGCAGGCCTTTTTGATCACTCCTGGTACAAAGGAAGGGTGTCCAGGCCACCCTGAATTTAGGCAAATGAGGAGCAACGGAGCTTATTTTGGACACTGTCTTGGGCTGCATCCCTCATGGACACCTCCAGCCAGAGGTTATGATGAGTGTCAATATGGAAGAAGATGAGGACCATGTGGGAGAATTTCCGTTTTATTGTGGTCATTTGTGTGGCAGTTGGAAGAGATGACTGGGTCCACCTGGGCTTGAACTCTGGTGTGATTCCCCTTAGAGACTGAGTTCTGGAACTCACCTCAGAGAAGTATTGCTATGAATTGTGTTGGGATTTGAGGAAGCCACGCATGAGAGTCATCCTTGGAAACTGAGATGAAGGCCCAGGGTAGTTTTCCAAAGGGCACTCTGATCTCAACCAGGATATCACATGATTTTATTCTGAAAGACTTGGAAGCCATTGTTGAGAGTCAAAACAGACAATGACATCACATTTTAGACCTCAATGGCCCTGGCTTCATGTGACCTTTTGGCCACTCTTTGCGAAGCCTTGCCTGTGAGAATTCTCCAGAACTTACATTGAAATGAGTTTCCTCAACATTTAATGGTTCCTGAATGAATTGAAACCCACAGTGCATCCAACTTCATCCGTGAAAAATGGCTAGATAAATACCATGAAAATTTTCAATTTCCCATGACCAGGTGGCACTGGAGAACCATTGGATATTCTGTTGCTGATCATGAGTGTACCAGACAGTGCCTTGATTGATTGGGTTTCATGAAAATAAGTTGGAGCCTGCTGAGTAGTTGTCCTAGAGTAGTGGTTGGCAGGTGTGTGAAAAAACATCTGTGGTGGGGCCATGTGGATCTGCCATTGGCTTCCAAATGGCTTGTGACTGACATGGTGCAATCAGCAGACCCTCCTATGCAAAGGCATCTTGTTATATGGTGACGTTTCAGGGCAATGTTTACAATCAGGTTGCTATGTTTAAGGGGGCAAGTTATGTGGGATAGAAGCCTGGTTGGTGCATTCTCCTGCATACCCTAACGCACCATGCCTGAGAGAACTCGCTCCAGCACTGTGTCCCAGTTGAACTCCTTGGATTCCATGAAGCAATTACTAAACTCCCAATGCAACAGCAATAAACACATATAGAATCCTACCTGGTACCACACCTACATTCTTGTGAGGTGAACGACTTGGCAGATACAAATTGTGAGAGAAGATCACTCCTCCTAAACGCTGTTGGAACTGAAAATATAACCAATGGGTGAGCTTCCTAGTTTTACAACATTATATATAAATCCATGTTCAGTAAAATGAATATTTTTAGATCTGTGAATGATATATATTTCATGATGAATTTCAAATAGCATATATATTGCTAGTTTTTAATGTGTGTGTATGTATATATATGTGTGTTTGTATGTATATATGTGTGTGTGTGTGTGTGTATATATATATATATATATATATATATATATATATATATATATATATATATACATACACACATTCTCCAGATTTTTCAAAATATGAAATATTTGTATCTTAATATACACTCCCTTAATTCATTCATATTCATGTATGTGGATTTATGATCATCTTTTCTAAATATTATTCTCAGAAATATTCATCCACCTGAAATACTTTTTTGTTTTTAGTACTGAAAACCAACTTCAGTGAATGTTGCATACAAATCCTAATATATCTAGAGTAACTGACCCAGTTTAACCTCAATGCAAGAAGATTCATATGGAACATGATGTCTATTTTGATGTTCATTTTAATTCAACACTGGTACATTACTATTTCTTCAGTTTATGCACATCATAGGATATATATTTCATCAAAAAGATCACAAAATTATAGGCATTTTTTCACTTTCAATCACTTCCTACTTTAGAACACATGTATTCTTCCATATTTCTTGACTGGTCTTCTCAAGATTCTTTTTTACAAACACATTATTTTCGATTTTTATAATCACATTGAAGCAAAACTCACACACCCTTCATGATAAACCATAACCCTAATATTAACATTGATGTATAACTTGTTGGAATGAATGATTGTATATCACTATACGATTTTTTATATTTTCAGATATCAATTCAATCCACCATTTAAAGTGGAACCAGTTATATTACTAATTCACAGTTGGTCTATTCATGCATTATCTCTATATTCATAGACACCGGGTACACCTGTTTGTACCCCAAATACTAATTTATAAGTCTTCAAAATATTGCTCCCAAAAATGGTGGAAGAAATACTTATGTCACCCGATCTATATATACATGTTATCACAGTAATATTCTGGACACAAAATTCAAAGGTCAAACTTATATTTGTACCAATGCCTAAATGGAAAGTGAACATGGATTACTAAAAACATCAATGTCCAATTTGCCTATTGCTCTCAAATATCAATCCTATTGATGACTACATATTCGTTTCTTCCTAAGATTATATATTCAAAGTCAACCCTATTGAAAATGTCTAATCCTATCACTGACTTTATACTTTTCCTGATTTTGTAATGTCTGTATTGATATCTGCATTCCAACATATTTTCTCCAATTCATCATTGTGACTGACTCTTCACTTGTGTTGACATTTACATTCACTCTGTAACCGAAACCCTATTGCTAAAGAACTTTTGTTCCAAATTTTATACTCACTCTTCTTCCTAAACCTACCGACTATCTTCCTAATTTTACCGACTATCACTTTTGAATGGATGTTCTCATCTACATTCAATCATCCAAGTAAATGTAGGGCGAGTGTCAGAGGATGAGACCACCAAGAGACTATCTCATGCAACAGAAAGGGTTTATTTGGGGTCCAGAATGCTGGGGCTTAGAGCTCACTTGAATAGAGCAGAGAGCCCTGAGAACATCTTAAGCAGAACTTATATAATTTTCTTGGAGAGGGCAGGGAGGGAAGTTTATTGATGGGTCAGGGCGAGTTAGCGGTTTGTGTGTAAACGCGTGAGGGAGTACATTCTGCAGTTTGGCAGTTGGGGACAGCACATCCTGGGAACAAGATTAGGAAACATTTCTCAACATTTCAACAGTGTTTTGTTAAGCATACAGAAAAACAGGAAGTGACAAGTACATATTTTATTAACATTTCATTCCCTACTTCTTCTTCTGGCTACTTTTAATCATAAAAGTGATTGTTGGGGGGTGTCACATTTTATGTATGCTAGTGGGGTATTAACATAAGTTTAACTTGTCCAATTTGAGCTTGGAGAAAAGAAATTACATGGTTGAGAAACAGGGTTTTATAGTAAGCAATAAAATGAGGATTATTATTGGACCGGCCAGGGTTGATTAAAACGTAGTTAACCAGGGGGACTGTGTAAACCAAGACTCAAACCACCAATTTTGGGTCTCTATCTCTCTTTGATGCTCTTCAAGGCATCTTTTTAATTTACTCATAGGGTTTGTTACAACTCCAGTATGGTCGCCATAAAAAAAAAAAAAAAAAAAAAAAAAAAAAAAAACATTCTTTCCTCAATGCAGCACAAAGGCTCCCTTCTCTCATGAAATGGAGGTCCAAACCTCGACTTTTCTGTAAAACAACTTCAAAGAGAGAGGTAAAAGATTCCTGCAAAGTTGTGATGGAATTTTCTAATATCTTTAAGTTTTGATCTATTGCTTCTTCTAATTGGGTCATTTGTTGTGTCCCATGGACCAGGGCAGTGGTTCCTGAGCGAACCTAGGCAGCAACTCCTATTCATAATAGAATGGCTAAGGTGAGAGATATATGTTCCCAACTGAACCGGGTTGTATGCCCCTCTATTTGATCTTCCAATGAACCTGCGTCATAATAGAGCACTCTGGGAAACATCTGCACCATTACACAATTAATCACTTCTGTTGACCATTTCATAAAAACATAAACAACGTTTAAGTATATAGAATTATATTGTTGTAGGGACGGACAAGGCAAGGCACCTAAGATAGCACCAAAGACAAGGAAACAGTCATATTTGGTTGCAACCAGATTCAGAGGGCATTGCTTCTGTTGTAATCAATTAATCCCCTGAAACCCAAGTTTAGGTAGTTTCAAAATTTTGTACCCAACATGTAAGGGAAGGGGCTCTGAAGTTCACAGTCTGCAGAAGTTCACAAAGAGCAGTTTTTGTTTCTGATTTTTCCTCAGTTCTGGGCAAGTTAAATTTTCAAGGACACCTGGGTGGGGGAGAGCTTTTTTTTCCCTTTTTTTCCCCCTGCCAGCTGTTTCCATGGAGCCCAGTTTGTAACTTATTCATCTTAGCAATGTAGCCATCTCTATGAAGCCCCAGCTAAAGGACAGAAGCCTTGATCACATATGTTGTGAAAAACTAGTAAGGGTGTGTCTAGCTCAGGAGTGCTGATTTTTTTCAGCCAGTTGCCAGGTAGACCAGGGCAACACAAAAAGAGGAAGTTTATCTACACTGAACTCTTTTATAGGGACTCTTTTGCTGAAAGTCCTAAAGTTAGCCATGGTGAAAACTTCTGGATAAGGTCAGTTAAGACTTTCCTGTGGGCCTGGTACAGAGGGGGAAGACGGGGAATGCAGGGCTGAGAGCAGCTCTTTGGATCTGAGAATGAGGAAGGAGAGATGTAAAAAAATAATGGAAAAGGGTTTTGAGATCTTCCTAGCAACAAAAACATGAGTAGTAGAACGGGTAGAACAGAGCGGGAGATGGGAGTGAGTATCCCAAAAAGCCTGCAAGGGACTTTAAATTCTTAGTAACCTGTTTTCAGTGATGGCAAAGCAACTTTAAAGGCCATTTTCATTACATCTTGGATAGGGGTCTGAGGGCTCTTCTCAGCTGGTTTGAGCTTTGGGTTAGCTGGTAAGAGGACCTGGTGGGACCCAGTGTGGGCACTGACAGGAGAAGAGAGGAGTGAGTGAGTGGAGGGTTACCTCAGTACCTGCTACCTCAGCAAGGGGGCAATGGTCTGAGAAATGGTGGAGGTTTGGGTTTTTAATATAGTAATTGGAGGGGAGAAATCAAGTTGATGAGGTGGGAGTGACAACAGAGAGTCTAGAGCAGAAGGCTGAGGTTGAGCATGTATTGGAGAAGCATAGTTCACGATGTGAGCAAAGGAGAGAAAAGGCCTCCACATAGAGGAATCTCCTTTCACCCTTTTGAGCACTTGCAGAAGTTAAAAAGGTCACACAGAATTTGAGGATCTAGAGACCCCTCTGGGGGCCATCGGTTTTGGTTGTTTAATTGGTAATATGGCCAATGCTGTGTAGAGAATTTCATGAGTAGTTTGGGTTCCATGTGGCAGTCCCTGTATGCTCACATCCCCATGACTTACAGAAGATGTCGGCATTCCCCGCACACAGCCTTGACTGTTTGTGGCTTTGATAGTACACTGGGCAAACATAGTAATCTAGGCTAGCCAACCAGCATCTGGCTCGCGTGTCCCTACATCAATAATGTTTGTTTCCATTATCTATGGTATGGAAGGAATTTAATGGAATTTTAGTGGGATCCTCTTCATTAGGGATATCCCAATCGGGAAGACCTATACGCAGCTGACAAATGTCTGGCTGGAGAGATGGCCACCAGGTCCCTAAGCGGGCTGTATGCAAGATAGACCATACTTCCGTTCCAGTAGGATTTGTGATCAGCCATCGCTGCTGAACAGGCTTATGAGGGTTAGGACTACTGGTGGTCAAGGGGAGAGACTATAGCCTTATCCACACAGCGAATCCACAATTTGAAAGGGTTTCCAGTCTTTTCCAGTTTCCAGCCAGAGTCTGGACAGGGCACAGGCTTGAGATGAGAGGTAGGGATCCAGGAAGTGATTTTGACTACCTTTACCCTGTAGGTGTTATAAGTAGCACCTGGTATGGTCCTTTTCAGCGGAGTTCCAGGGATGACACCAGATGTCGTCTTACATAGACGAAGTCTCTACTTGATATCGCTGTAGAGTCCCCTCATCCCCAGGTTGGTAGGCAGTGGCCATCTGTTTTCACAGGTATCCCTGAGTTCTTTCAAGAGCTTTAAGTCTGTTAAGCAAGGGGGTGTGGAAAAATCGTTAGGTCTTAGAGTTGGGGTAGGTCCCTTACTGGAGGAGGGACACCATAGAGAATTTCACAGGGTGTGAGGTTACACAAAAAAATAGATTGAGTATTTCTTGCATGAAACAGTACATAAAGCAGGAGCATAGTCCAATCTTTTATGCCGGTCTCTAAGTTTAATTTCGTTATGGTCTCTTTAATGGTTCTATTCATTCTTTCTACCTGTCCTGAACTCGGGGGTCTGTAAACACAATGTAACTTCCAATTAATCCCCAGGGTCCTTGCTAACCTCTGAGTTACCTGGGCCACGAACGCCGGTCCATTATCAGACCCTATTACTTTAGGCAGGCCGTACCTTGGAAAAATATCTTCCAGGATCTTCTTGACCACCATTTGCACTGTTTCATTTTTTTTTCTTTTCTTTTTTTTTTTGGGGGGGGGGAAGGCTTCAATCCATCCTGAAAATGTATCTACAAAGACTAGGAGATATTTAAGTCCATTCCTTGCTGGCTTAATTTCAGTAAAGTCCACTTCCCAGAATTGTCCTGGTCTGGTTCCTCGTAGGTGCTTTCCTGCAGGAAGCTTGGAAGGGTAAGAATTAACAAATTGATGGACCCAACAGGCTTTTGTTATCCATTCAGTTGTTTCCTTTCACTGTGAGTTGGTTAATGGAAAACTCTGTTCTTGATCCTTCAGAAATGAATGCAGTTTCTTTGAACCAAGATGAGTGATTTGATGTACATTTTCTACTGACATAGTTAGAGCCGTGATTATAGGAGTTTTTACTGAAGGATTTAGAAATTCCACTTGGGGGCCTTCAGGGTAAAAAGTTATTTTGGCCCAGTGCTTTGTGAGAAGATCTCTGCCAATCAATGGGGCCGTGCATTCTGGGATTACTAGGAATGAGTGATGGATTTTTCCTTTCCCCTGGTCCATGGTCCTCTTAGTTGTCCAAGCCCGATATTTACTGCCATTAGCCCCTTGAATTAGAGACCTTTTATTTGATAGAGGTTCCAATGGGGCCTTAAAGGCAGAATATCTTGCCCCTGTATCCACTTCAAAGTATACTGGGGTCCCCTCCACTTCAAAAGTTACCCTGAGCTCGGGGAGAGGATCTGAGCCCCGACTTTCTTAGTAATCCTACAGAGTCAGAATGTCCAGCTGGCCTGGCTGTCTCTTTCTAGGGCACTCTTTAGCCCAGTGTCCTTTTTTTTAGAGTAGGCACATTGAATTGAGGCCAGGGGTGGCCTCTTGTGTGGGCCCCGGTGTCCCTTCCTGTCTCCATGTTTCTTAATTTCTGGTCTATTTGTTGTTGTGACCAGGATCTTAGTCAATGCCTTAGTCTGTCTTTTGTTTCTTTTATCCTCCCTTTGCTCCCTAGTCTTCCTCAGTTTCTCTCTTATAGTATACCTTCTTGGCTTCTCTGACTAAACCTCTCAAAGTCATATCTTGTAATCCATCTAAGCATTGTAACTGTCTTTTAATATCCAGAACAGCTTGCCCAATAAAGGCCACCATGACAGATGCCTTTTGATTCTCTCCCTGAGGATCGAAAGGATTAAATCTCCTATATGCCTCCATAATTCTCTGTAGGAACATGGAGGGACATTCATCAGTCCCTTGAATAATCTCTCTTGCCTTGGCCAAAATAGTTGGTCGCCTAGCGGCCACTAAGATACCCACTATTAGAGCCCGGCAATAAGAGGAAGGATGCTCATTACCTTCACAGGTTTTGGGGTCCCAGTTGGGTCGATGCAAGGGAAAGGCGGCTTTGCATATGTTGGGAAGTTTTGTCGGTCACCCATCTGGTCCGAGAATATTTTTTTCTAGAATCCAGGAAGATTCTCTTTTGTTCTTCTGTCATTAAGAGAGTCCCTAGGAGTTGTTGTCAGTCATCCCAAGTAGGCTGGTGTGAAAACATCAATGACTCAACCACACCTGAGACCCAGGTGGGGTCCTCAGTAAAAGGGGGATTGTTATTTTTCCAGTTATTTAGGTCTGAAGAGGAGAAAGGTAAATACTGGTAGGCTTGCATTTTTCCCCCATGGTTGTCATCAATCATTGTTCCTTAGAAATGGAGAGGGAGCATCACGGGAGTTCCAGGGATTTCAATCATTCAACGCTGGCAAATTCCTTTAGCCGGGCCAGCAACCTCCAGGAAAGGAGGGGCTGTGTTTTCCGCAGGGGAGTTATCTGGAGTGCGCTGGGCTCGCTTAGCTTCCTCCAATGGCGGAGAGGCTGAGACAGCAGCAGGGGAATTACTTAGAGGGTGTTGGGGGTTGGGGGACGAGGGCAGGGAATAAGTAGTAGGACGAGAGTCCAGTAGAGTAAAATCTTGTGACTCAGGGAGAACAGAGGTTGAAGGAGGAGGAGAAGCAGAAGGTTTGAGAGAGCATGACGGAAAGAGTAGGAGAGGGGGAAGGGGCAAGGAAAAGCTTCACACATGGAGGAGGAGAATTGCAGAGGTCCTGCAAAGTTAAGATATATGTCTCTTGATCCTGATGTCTATGTGGCGCTGGCTGAAAGTCAATATCTCTGACTTTTTAAATTAGTGGGAAGTAGAAAGATCCTTCTAGGGGCCATCTGAATCCAAAGGTGGGCCATTCTGAGGCACAGAGAGTCTGCCAGGTCCAGCGTTTAACTGAAAAAAAAGATTCTGAGCCCTTAAGCGGGCTTTGGTGCAATGATCAAGGGTCAGCAAAAGAGGCATTGAAGTGCTCTATCCCATAATGAAAGATAAACAATCAGTAAAAGCAACGACACACGACACAGACAAGACAATACAATAAAGACAGGCAATGGACGTCCAACACTGAGACCAGGACTGAGTAGCCGGCAAAACCCGATGGGCTGGCAATACCGAATCTGAAACAAAATATCACTGAGTCGAGGAGACTATTGTTCCTCGATTTCCCGAGTCCTCTGGGGAGTCCCCCAGTGACGTGGCCTGTGGCTCTATGACATGTCTCTCAGCCACCGTCGGAGAGAGCTCACACTCTTCATCAACAGCCATTTGCCAAGCCCTAACCTGAAACCTGAAACTAGAAAGAGGCACCTTACATACCCCGAGAGGAGCCCGTTCGGGTCTCTCATCTGCCGCTGCTGGATCTCAGTGGAACCTCCATATGTAAAGGTCGGGTGAGCGTCCGGGGAAGAAACCACCAAGAGACTGTCTCATGCAAAAGCAAAGGGTTTATTATGGGTCCAGCATGCTGGGGCTCAGAGTTCACTTGAATAGAGCAGAGAGCCCTGAGAACAGCTTAAGCAGAGCTTATATACTTTCCTTGGAGAGGGCAGGGCAGGATGTTTATTGATGGGTCCGGGCGAGTGAGCTGTTTGTGGGCAACCGGGTGAGGAATTACTTTCTGCAGTTTGGCAGCTGAGGACAGCACATTCTGGGAACAAGACTAGCAAACATTTCTCAAGATATCAACAGTGTTTTATTAAGCATACAGAAAACAGGAAGTGATAAGTACCTATTTTATTAACCTTTCACTACGGACTACACTTTGCCAGATTTCCTAATGTCTCTATTAATATCTGCTTTTCTACATATTTTCCCCAGTTCATCATTGTGACTGACTCTTCACATGTGGTGACATTTACATTCACTCTATACCCGAAACCCTATAGCTAAAGAACTTTTGGTCCAAATCCTATGCTCACTCTCCTTTCTAAACCTACCGACTATCTTCCTAATCCTACTGATTATCCCTTTTTGACTGGAAGTTCTCTTTGACAATCAATCATCCAAAATACACGGACCTTTGCCATTGTATATTGATGTATCTGAGACATCTGTGCAGAAAATAAATCAAAGCTCAGTATCACAATCAAGGTCCCAATGCTCTTCTGGGCTTCAAATCTTACCTAGATTTCTGTTTTCATACTTAATTTTCACCTATATATTCTTGTAAATATCGCAGGTTTTCAATACCATTATTCATCCTGCAGAATGATTCCTAATGCAAATTGAACCTGTTATTAACCCTAACCATACACTGTTCCCTCAATCTAACTTTACAGAAGAGCAGGGACAGAGTAGGTCTTACAATACAGGAATGTAGGGGAACTTCCTATTGCTAAGAAACTCAAAGGTACATGCAAAAATGATCCCTGGAGAAGTTGTAGGCAGCTATGAAGGAACTGAGTGAGCAAAAGTTATCTTCTCTTGCAAACAACCTGGTCAGGATGAAGGGATATGTCTGAATCATCCTCTCTCTTCTTAATGTAGAGAAGAAGGACCAAACCAGGCTGTGTGGAGAGCTGTTCCCGGTTGCCTATGGTTAATATACCATTCTAACTTGTGAAACTGTCACAGAAAGTAGGGGCAGCCTTCATTTCAGGGGACCCTTGTAAGCAACTGTTAGGACAAAGTGGTTGCCAAGGATGTGAGCTCATTCAGTTCCTGAAGGAAGTGACCTCAGACCTCACCTCACATCCTTGGTGATAGAACTCTCTGAACTTGGGATCAGGGAAGCCAGGCACCCAAATCCCATTCCAGTCCCAGTAGCAGTGGTCTCACTTCTTTGGATTTACCAAGGAAAGAATCAGTCTTTGTTGGTACCTACTGATATGAGGATGGCCAAAAGCCAGGAAAGCTCTGAAGAGTGGCCTTTCCTGAGAAAGCAGGTAGTGGATCACCACTGCCTCCTGACAACTTTACAGAGTTGGCCAAGGAAACCAGATCTGAAACAGGGCAGGCAATTTCAGGGGAACATAGTATGGCCCAATAGTCAGAGGACACTCCGGATAGTCAGAGACCTACTTGGGGGAAGAAGGTGCTTTGTGGGTGTGGGTGTGTGTTTGTGCTTTTGTCTCATGTTCTCAGAATAGGTAGGAATGGCGGTTTGTTTGGTTTGGAGTGAACTGTTTCTAATAAGTGATTTGATAAGGCAAGTGTTTCTATGTCTGTGTATCCCATTGGGTCCGTGGTTGTAAACATTAGAAAAGAGAATGCATGAACTGATGTGTCCTGTCTGGTAGAAAGCTTCCCAGCATTCATCCAGCCGAATATATGAATGCACTGTGGCTTCCCTTATCGATGGGCAACACCTGCTATTTTCCTAAGGTCTGGTTTTATTTTTGAATTCTGGCCACTCTCCAGAATAGGCTCATGGTTTTGTGTCCAAGCGAAGTACCACCTTCAAGCTCTGTGACATGGCCATGTACTGGATAGCTGAAGGGAATGGCGAGCAACTAAGAAAACTCAGATATCAGTGTGACCAGTAAAGTCTCAGTGGAAAAACCGTGCTTTGGGCCTTTTGCTTACCTTTTGTTCTATTTCCCTGTATTTCAGGAATTTCTTTGCCTCAGGCCACCCCTTTGTGAAGCTGGAAGAAAACATTTTTCAAATGGAAATGAATGTGCCTCACCTGTGGCTCTTTGCCTAATTGCTTTAGAAAGGGGTGTGTCTGAATCAGCCTCTTGGCCCTGTGTGAGGCTTTGGCTTAGATTCTTAGCACCTGATCGATATAAAGAAAGATCCCATGTGTGAATCCAAAACCGAAATGCCCAAAAGAGGAGTCATTGAGCATAAAGTCTCTTGCCTTCCACTGTAAGGTTCCTGACCTCCATCAAGTGAGAATAGGGATCCTTTGGGTCAAATGATTTCTTCAAAGCCCTGCACATGCTAGCCCAGAGGTGCTTGTGTTTTCTCATGACTCCAATTCACATAAAGATTCTAAACCCCACTGTCAGTAGGCCTCAAATTGGAGAAGCAGAGCAGTATTAGGGCAGGCCTATTTGATCACTCCTGGGTCACAGGAAGGGTGTCCAGGCCACCCTGACATTAGGAAAATAAGGGGCAAGGAAGCCTATTTTGGACACTGTCTTGGGCTGTGTCCTTCATGGAAACTTCCAGGCAGAGGTTAAGATGAGTGTCTATATGCAATAAGATGAGGGTCATGTGGGAATGTTTTGGTTTAATTTTGGTCATTTGTGTTGGGGTTGAAAGAGATGAGTAGGTCAACCAGGACTTGAAATCTGGTCTGATTCCCCTTAGAGACTGAGTTATGGAACTGAACTCAGAGAAGTATTGGCATGAATTGTGTTGAGTTTTTAGGAGGCCACACATGAGACTCGCCCTTGGAAACTGAGACCTAGGCCGAGGGTGGCTTTCCACAGAGCACTGGGAATCTCACCCAGGATATCACAAGATTTTATTCTGAAAGACTTGGCAGCCATAGTCAAAACACACATAGACCTCACACTGTAGACCTCAATGGGCCTGGCTTCATGTGACCTTTTGGCGACTCTTTGGGAAGACTTGCCTGTGAGTGTCCTCCAGAGATTTCATTGAAATGAGCTTCCTCACAATTTAATGGTTCCTAAATGAATTGAAACTTACAGTGCCTCCAACTTCCACCTTGAAAAATGGCTAGATAAATACCATGAAATTTTTGAAATTCCTATGACCAGGTGGCGCTGGAGAACCTTTGTATGCCCTGTTGCTGATCATGAGTGTACCAGAAAGTGCCCTAATTGACTGAGTTTCATAAAATTGGTGTAGAACAGAGATGCCAGTAAGTTGAATACTCCTCAATTGTAGGCGCAAGCTGTGGTGTGCATGTTTGTGATAAAACATCCGTGGTGGGGCCATGTGGATCTGCCATTGCTTCCAAATGGCATGTGACTGACGTGGTGCAGCCAGGAAATTCTTATATGTAAATGCATATTGGTATATGGAGAATTTTTAGGGCAATGTTCAGAATCAGGTTGCTATGGACAAGGGGACAATCTATGTGGGCTAGAAGCCTGGTTGGTGCATTCTCCTGCAGACCATGACCCACTACACATGACAGTACTCCCTCCAGCACTGTGTCCCAGTTCAACTCCTTGTATTTCGTGAAGAAAATACCAAACTCCCAGTGCAGCAGCAAGAAACATCACGAAAAGTGGAGAATGACCAAATGCCCTCACAGTCCACACGGGGAGACTCTTAGACCCCAGTGGTCACAGTTTACCTACATAGAGATAATTCAGTACTGTAGCCTAGTGTTCATTGGAAAATAAGAAACCACGTCCTCCAGGTCACATAGATGTAGACCCAGCTCTGATGGACTCACTAGAAAGAAAGCTAAAGCTCCTGACAACAACATATATTTTGAGTTCCCAACCTCAGAGGCAGTTTCTCAAGAAGTCTTTAGGCCAGCAGAGCTCCAAGTTTGTGGAGTGTTTACCTTGTCCCTTACATTTGGAAACTCCTCTACCACATCCAAGGTTGTGAACTCTTTTGCATTTTCCATTCCAGATATATATTCACAGGTTTTCTAACTCTTCTCCTCTAATTGTGTCTTATTTGGGGCGAAGGTAATGTGAAGCCATTGTTCTGGATGAGAGTGGGTAATTTATTGTGTAGCCCATATTTGCATACACATTGGATTCATTTTCCTTTTTTCCATTCAAAATACTGAATCCCTGACACTAACCCATACCCTACTAGACTCTGACTACTAATCCTACTATGATGGAGAATAATAACACAAACAGAATAGAAATACAAGCCGTTCAGAGGAGGCATGGTGTATAGTTGGACTTGCCTTTTGCATGATAAAGCGTAGGTGTTATATGTCTAGTCCATTTTTCATTGAAATAGTTCTCTATGTGTTTTTTTTCCTTTAATTTTTATTGTTGGTTGTTCAAAATTTACCTATTTCTTGACATATCATATTTCACACTTTGATTCAAGTGGGTTATGAACTCCCATTTTTACTCCGTATACAGGTTTCAGCATCACATCTGTTACACATCCACTGTTTTACGTATTGCAATAGTAGTGTCTGTTGTAGTCTGCTGTCTTTCCTATCCTCTACTATCCCCCATCCCCTCTTCTCCCATCTTCTCTCTCTACCCCATCTACTGTAATTCATTTCTCCCCCTTGGTTTTTTCCCCCCTTTTCCCTCACTTCCTCTTGTATGTAATTTTGTATAACCATGAGGGTCTCCTTCCATTTCCATGCAATTTCCCTTCTCTTTCCTTTTCTCTTCTACCTGTCACCCCTGTTTAATCTTAATCTTCTTCTCATGCTCTTCATCCCAAATCCGTTCTTAGTTACTCTCCTTATATCAAAGAAAACTATTGGCATTTGTTTTTTTAGGGATTGGCTAGCTTCACTTAGCATAATCTGTTCTAATGCCATCTATTTCCCTGCAAATTCTATGATTTTGACATTTTTTAATGCAGAGTATTACTCCATTGTGTATAAATGCCACATTTTTTTTTCCATTCATCTATTGAAGGGCATCTAGGTTGGTTCCAAACTCTTGCTATTTTGAATTGTGCTGTTATGAACATCAATGTAGCAGTGTCCCTGCAGCATGCACATTTTAGGTCTTAGGGAATAGACCGAGAAGGGTAATAGCTGGGTCAAATGGTGGTTCCATTCCTAGCTTCCAAGAAATCTCCATACTTCTTTCCAAATTGGCTGCACCAATTTGCAGTCCCACCAGCAATGTACAGGTGTACCCTTTTCCCCACATCCTCGCCAGCACTTGTTGTTTGACTTCATAATGGCTGCCAATCATACTGGAGTGAGATGGTATCTTAGGGAGTGTTTGTTTTCCATTTTTCTGACTGCAAAAGATGGTGAGCATTTTCTCATGTACTTATTGATTGATTGTATGTCCTCATCTGAGAAGTGTCTGTTCAGGTCCTTGGACCATTTGTTGATTGGGTTATTCATCTTCTTATTGTTTAATTTTTTGAGTTCTTTGTATACTCTGGATATTAGGGCTCTATCGGAAGTGTGAGGAGTAAAGATTTGTTCCCAGGATGTAGACTACTTATTTACCTCTCTTATTGTTTCTTTTGATGAGAAAAAACTTTTTAGTTTGAGTAAGTCCCATTTGTTGATTCTAGGTATTAACTCGTGTGCTAATGGTGTCCTATTGAGGAATTTGGAGCCCAACCCCACAGTATGTAGATCATAGCCAACTTTTTCTTGTATCAGATGCCGTGTCTCTGATTTGATATCAAGCTCCTTGATCCATTTTGAGTTAACTTTTGTGCATGGCGAGAGAAATGGATTCAGTTTCATTTTGTTGCATATGAATTTCCAGTTTTCCCAGAACCATTTGTTGAAGATGCTATCCTTCCTCTATTGCATGCTTTTAGACCCGATTGGCATTGCATTTAACATATAGAGAACTTTTGGTTATATTGCCATTTTGATGATGTTAGTTCTGCCTATCCATGAACATAGTATATTTTTCCATCTTCTAAGATCTTCTTCTATTTCTCTCTTTAGGGTTCTGTAGTTTTCATTTTATAAGTCTTTCACCTTTTTTGTTAGGTTGATTCCCAAGTATTTTTTTTTTGTGTGTGTGTGGATATTTTGAATGGAGTTGTTGTCCTCATTTCTATTTCAGAGGATTTGTTGCTGATATACAGGAATGCCTTTGATTTATGCATATTGATTTTATATCCTGCCACTTTGGTGAATTCATTTATTACCTCTAATAGTTTCTTTGTATACCTTGCTGGGTCTGCTAAGTATAGAATCATGTCATCTGCAAATAGTGATAATTTACGTTCTTCTTTTCCTATTTTTATGCCTTTGATTTCTTTAATCTCTCTAATTGCTCTGGCCAGTGTTTCGAGAACTATGTTGAACAGAAGTAGTGAGAGAGGGCATCCCTATCTTCTTCCAGATTTTAGAGGGAATACCTTCAATTTTTCTCCATTCAGAATGATGCTAGCCTGAGACTTAGCATAGATTGCTTTTACATTATTGAGGTATGTTCCTGTTATCCCTAGTTTTTCCAGAGTTTTGAACATAAAGGGATGCTGAACATTGTCAAATGCTTTTTCTGCATCTATCGAGATGATCAAATGGTTCTTATTTTTAAGTCTATTTATGTGATGAATAACATTTATTGATTTCTGTATAATGAAGCAGCCTTGCATCCCAGGGATGAATCCTACTTGATCATGGTGCACAATTTTTTTAATATGTTTTTGTATCCGATTCGCCACAATTTTATTGAGGATTTTTGCATTTTTCCTGAAATAGCTTGAAAAGTATTGGTATTAGTTCCTCTTTAAAGGTTTTGTAAAACTCTGCTGTATACCCATCCGGTCCTGGGCTTTTCTTAGTTGGTAGTCTTTTGATGGTTTATTCTATTTCCTCAATTGTTATGGGTCTGTTTAGGTTGCCTATATCCTCCTGACTAAATCTGGGCAGATTATATGACTGAGAAATTTATCGATGCCTTCACTATGTTCTATTTTATTGAAAAATAAGAATTCAAAATAATTTCGGATTATCTTCTGTATTTCTGAACTATCTGTTGTGATACTGAGTTCTCCCTCTTCTTTTCTTTGTTAGCTTGGCTAAGGGTCTGTCATTTTGATTTATTTTTTTCAAAGAACCATCTTTTAGTTTTGTCAATTTTTTCAATTGTTTCTTTTGTTTCAATTTCATTAATTTCAGCTCTAATTTTAATTATTTCTTGCCTTCTACTTCTTTTGCTGTTGTTTTGCTCTTCTTTTTCTAGGATTCTGAGATGAAGTATGAGATCATTTATTTGTCGTTTTTTTTTTCCTTTTTTAAGGAATGAAATCTAAGCAATGAATTTTGTTCTTAGAACTGCTTTCAATGTGTCCCATAGATTCCGATATGTTATGTCTGTGTTTTCATTTATCTCTAAGAATTTTTTAATTTCCTCCTTGGTGTCTTCTATAACCCATTGATCATTCAGTAACTTATTTTTCATTCTCCAAGTGATACATGATTTTTCCTTCTTTCTTTTATCGTTGATTTTCAGTTTCATTTCATTATGATCAGATAAGATGCCTGGTATTATATCTACTCCTTTATATTGTCTAAGAGTTGCTCTGTGACATAATATATGATTTATTTTTTGAGAAGTATCCATGTGCTGCTGAGAAAAAAGTGTAGCTGCTTGATGTTGGATGGTATATTCTATATATATCATAAGTCTGGGTTATTAATTGTGTTATTGAGTTCTATAGTTTCATTTTTCAACTTTTGTTTGGAAGATCAGTCCAGTAGTGAGAGAGGTGTGTTTGAGTCTCCCATGAGTATTGTATGGTGGTCTATTAGACTCTTGAACTTGAGAAGAATTTGTTTAATGAACATAGCTGCACCAATGTTTGGGGCATATATATTTATGATTGTTATGTCTTCTTGGTGTATGGTTTCCTGGAGAAGTATGTAGTGTTGCTCTTTATCCCTTTTGATTAACTTTAGCTTGAAATCTATTTTATTTGATATGAGTATGGACACTTCTGCTTGTTTCCGAAGTCCATATGGGTGATATGATTTTTCCCAACTTTTCACCTTCAGTCTATGTATATCTTTTCCTAACAAATGTGTCTCCAATAGGCAGCATACTGTTGGGTCTTGTTTTTTGATCCATTCTACTAGCCTGTGTCTCTTAATTGGTGAGTTTAAGCCATTAACATTTAGGGTTATTATTGAGATATGGGTTGTTCTTCCAGCCATATTTGTATATTTATGTTACTAAACATGGTTTTTTTCCTCCTTGATTATTTTCCCCCCTTTACTGTCCTACCTCCCACTGTTGGTTTTCATTGTTATTTTCCATTTCCTCTTCCTGTAGTGTTTTGCCAAGGATGTTTTGAAGAAATCGTTTTCTAGCTGCAAATTCTTTTAACTTTTGTTATCGTGGAAAGTTTTAATTTCATCTTCTATCCTGAAGCTTAATTTCGCTAGATACACAATTCTTGGATGGAACCCATTTACTTTCAGTGTTTGAAAAATGTTATTGCAGGATCTTCTAGCTTTCAGAGTCTGTGTTGAAAGATCAGCTGTTATCCTGATTGGTTTACCACTAAATATAATCTGCTTCCTTTATCTTGTAGCTTTTAAAATTCTCTCCTTTTTCTGTATGTTGGGCATCTTCGTTATAATATGTCTAGGTGTGGATCTCTTATAATTTTGCACATTTGGCATCCTGTAAGCTTCTAGGATTTGCGATTCTGTCTCATTCTACAAGTCTGGGAAGTTTTCTCTTTTATTTCATTGAATACATTGCTCATTCCTTTTGTTTGGACCTCTATACCTTCCTGTATCCCAATGACTCTTAAGTTTGGTCTTTTTATGTTATCCCATATTTCTTGGATGTTCTGCTCATGGTTTCTTAAAAGTCTTGCTGAGCTGTCTGTGTTCTTTTCAAGTTGAAATAATTTGTCTTCATTGTCTGATGTTCTACCTTCTAAGTGTTCTAATCTGCTGTTAGTATTCTCAATTGAGTTTTTAAGTTGGTTTATTGATTCCTGCATTCCTAGGATATCTGTTTGTTTGATTTTATAATCTTTATCTCCCTGCATAGTTGATATTATGCTTCTTGGATTTTTTTATGTAATTCATTATCAAGGTGATCTTTCATTGTCTGATTTTGCTCTCTAATGTCTTCCTTGAGACTCCAGATCATCTGAAGCATGTATATCCTGAGTTCTTTATCTGACATTCCATCTGCTGCAGATATTACCTCTTCTAAAGTTGACTTTACCTGCATTGCTTATGGTCCTTTCTTTCCTTGTCTTTTCATTCTGTTCATGTTTCTTTCTGCTTGGTGAAACTGTTGTGTTATTGAATTTTTCCCCTATATATTTTTATTGCTTGTATAGTTTCAAAGTCTCTCTCGCAGGCACGGGTGGTGGCTCTGCCCCTCCTACAATTGGGACAATGTGCCTACCACACCAGCAGGCTGCTGGGCCTGTTCTGTCAGTCGGTAGCTGGTCCGCCTACCTTGAAGGTGCGAGCAGCAGCTCCGCCCCTCTGCAGGCACTGGGCCTGTTCTGCCAGTGGGTCGCAAGTCGGGCTACTTTGCAGGCGTGGGCGGCAGCTTTGACCATCTGCGGGCCACTGGGTCTGTTTTGTCTGTCCCTTGCAGGTCTGTCTACCTTGCAGGCGCGTGTGGCTGCTCTACCCCTCCCCCAACCGGGATGATGTGTCTACCATGCTGGCGGGGGATAGGCCTGGTCTGTCGGTGGTCGCAGGTCCACCTACCTTGCAGGCGCGGAGGGCGTCTCTGCCCCTCCGCAGATTGCTGGGCCTGTCCTGCTTTGGGTCACAGGTCTGCCTACCTTGCACGCCCGGCGGCATTGCCCCTCCCCCAACCAGGGCGATGTGTCTTCCACGGTGGCGGGCCACTGGTCCTGTTCAGCCGGTGGGTCGCAGGTCCGCCTACCTTGAAGGAGCGATTGGCAGATCTGCCCCTCCCTCTCTCAATGTGTTTTTAAAGTTGACAAATATGTGAATTCCTGTCTCCCTTTCTCTGTAGCATATTCAGCACATATATTTTTATATGCCCATATAGAATCCTACCTGGTATCACACGTACATTTTTGTGAGGCTGCTGACTTGGCAGATACAAATTATGAGAAGAGATCACTCCTCCTAAACGCTGTTGGAACTGAAAATTTAAGCTATTGGTGAGCTTCCTAGTTGAACAATATTACACATAAATCCACGCTCAGTAAAATGAAGATTTTTGGATCTGGGGATGATATATATTTCATGAAGAATTTCAATTGGCATATGTATTGCTACTTTTTAATGTCTGTTGTGTGTGTGTGTGTGTGTGTGTGTGTATATATATATATATATATATATATATATATATATATATATATATACACACACTCCATATATTTCAAAATATGAAATAGATGCGTCTTTTGTACAGTCCCAAAATTCATTCATGTTCATGTATGTGGAGTTATAATCAAATTTTCACTAGATTATTCTCAGAAATATTCATCTACCTGAAATACATATTTGTTTCTTAGGTCTGAAAACTAACTTCAGTGAATGGTGCATTCAAATCCTAATATTTCTAAATTAACTGACTCAGTTTAACATCAATGCAAGAAGATTCCTATGGGACATGATGTTTATTTTGACGTTCATTTTTACTCAACACTGGCACATTACTACTCCTTCAGTTAATGCACATCATAGGATATATATTTCATCTACAAGTTCGCAAATTTATAGGCATTTGTTTCACTTTCAGTCACTTCCTGCTTCAGAACACATGTATTTCTCCAGGTTTCTTGACTGGTCTTTTTATGAGACTTTTTTCCAAACAAATTATTTTCAATTTCCATAATCAATTTGAAGCAAAACTCACACACTCTTCATGATAAACCATAATCCTCATATTATCATTAGATGTAAAACGGGTTGGAATGAATGGTTGTATATCAATATAAGATTTCCTGTATATTTTTACATTTCAATTCAATCCATTATTTAAAGTTGGTCACCTTATCTACATATACATTGTATCACAGTAATATTCTGGACACAAAAAGCAAAAGTCACACTTATGATTGTACCAAAGCCTAAATGGAAACTGAACATGGATTACTAAAAACATCCAGGTCCAGGTTGCCTAATAGTCTCAAATATCAATCCTATTGGTGACTACGTATTTGTTTCTTCCTAAGATTATATATTCAACCTAAATGCAGTTAATAATGTCTAATCCTATCACTCACTTTATACTTTGCCTGATTTCCTAATGTCTCTATTGATGTCTGCTTTCCTAAATATTTTCCCCAGTTCACCATGTGAGTGACTCTTCACATGTGATGATATTTACTTTCACTCTCTAACCGAAACCCTATTGATAAAGAATTTTTGGTCCAAATCCTGTACTCACTCTTCTTCTGAAAGCTACTGACTATCTTCCTAATCTTACTGAGTTTCCCTGTTTGAGTGGAAGTTCTCTTTTCCATTCAATCATCCAAGGTACAAGGTCCTATGCCATTGATTATCGATTTATCTGAGACATATATGCGGAACATAATTCAAAGCTAAGTATCACAATCAACAGCTCAATGTCCTTCTGAGCTTCAAATCTTACCTAGATTTCTGTTTTCATACTTATATTTTATCTCTATGTTTTAATAAATGTCACAGGTTCCCAATACCATTATTCATCTAGCAGAATGATTCCTAACCCAAATCAAACATGTTATTAAACCCTAAACATACACTGTTCCCACAATCTCACTTAACAAAAGACCAGGGACAGTGTTGGTCTTACAATACAGGAATGTAGGGGATCTTCCATATGCTGAAAACCTAAAAGGTCCATGCAGATGTGATTCCTGGAGAAGATATAAACAGCTATGAAGGACCTTAAGGAGCAAAACTCATCTTCCATTGCAAACAACCTGGTCAGGATGAAGGGTTGTATCTTAATGAGCCTCTCTGTTCTCAATGTAGAGAAAATGGACCATACCAGGCCTGTGTGAAGAGCTGTTCCTGGGTGCCTATGGTTGATTCACCATTCTAACTTGTGAAAGTGTCACAGGAAGTAGGGGCAGCCTCTATCTCATGAGACCCTTGAAAGCAACTGTTAGGACAAAGTGATTGCCAAGGCAGTGTCCTCATTCACTACCTGAAGTAAGTGATCTCACCTCTCTTCCTTGGTGATGGAACTCTCTGAACTTGTGATGCAGAAGCCAGGCAACCAGAGCGAGTCCCAGTCCCAGTACAAGTCCCAGTGAGGTCACTTGTTTGGATTTACCAAGGATAGAGTCAGTGTTTCCTGGAACCTACTGATGTGAGGATGGCCAAATGCCAGGAGAGCTTTGTAGAGGGGCCTTTCTTGAGAAAAAGGTACTTGCCCACTTCTGGCTCCTGACAACGTCACAGATTTGGCCAAGGAGACCATATCTGAGACAGGACAGTCCATTTGGGGGAACATAGTATGGCCTACCAGTCAAACGACACTCAGGATAGTCCAGAATTACTTGGGGGAAGGAGGTGTCTTTGTGGGTGTGGGAGTGAGTTTGTGGTTTTTCTCATGTTCTGAGAATAAGTAGGAAAGGCAGTTTGTTGGGTTTGGAGTGGACTGTGTCTAGTAATTCCTTTGACAATGCGAGTTTCTATGTCTGTGTAACTCTCTGTGTCCGTGGTTGTATTCATTAGAAAAGAGAATTCATCTATGGATGTGTCCTGTCTAGTAGAAAGAATTCCAGCATTTATCCTGCCTAATTTATGAATGGACTGTGACTTCCCTTATCAATGGGCAACACGTACTATCTTCCTAAGTTCCTGTTTTCTTTCTGAATCTGGCCACTCTCCAGAGTAGGCTCATGGTTTTTTGTCCAAGTTATGTACCACCTCCAACCTCTGTGACATGGTCATGTATTCTATAGCTGAAAGGACAGGGAGCATCTCAGAAAACTCAGATATCAGTGTGACAAGGAAAGTCTCAGTGGAGAAAACCTGCTTTGGGCCTTTTGCATCCCTATTCCTCTGTTGCCCTGAATGTCAGGAAGGTCTTTGCCTCAGGACACCCCTTTGTGAATCCTGAAGAAAACAGTTTTCAAATGGAAATGAATGGGCATCACCTGTGGCTGTTTGCTAAAATGCTTTGAGAGATATGTGTGTGAATCAGCCTCTTGGCCGTGTGTGAGGCTGTGTCTTAGATATTCAGTGCCTAATGGATCTTAAGAAAGATCCCATGTGTGCATCCAAAACCAAAATGACTAAAAAATCAGTCATTTTAGATGAAGTTTATTGCCTTTCTCTGTTAGGTTCCTGACCTCCATCAAGTGAATTTGGGGATCCTTTGAATTAATCGAGTTTTTCAAAGCCCTGCAGAGGCTAGCCCATAGGTGCTTGGGTTTTCTAATGAATCCAAATCACATAAAGAATCTATACCTGACAGTCAGTAGGCCTCAAATTGGAGAAGCAGAGCAGTATTAGTGGCAGGCCTATTAAATCACTCCTTGTTTACAGGAAGGGTGTCCAGGTCACACTGACTTTAGGCAAATGAGGGCAAGGGAGATTATTTCAGACTCTGTCTTGTGCTTTACCCCTCATGGAAACCTCCAGCCAGAGGTAATGATGAGTGTCTATATGGAAGAAGATGAGGGCAATGTGGGAGTGTTTTGGATTTAATTGTGGTCATTTATTTGGCTGTTGGAAAAGAAGACTGGGTCCACCTGGGCTTTAACTCGGGTTTGATTCATCTTAGAGACTGAGTTCTGGAACTGACCTCAGAGAAGTATTGACATGAATTGTGTTGGGATTTTAGGAGGCCACGCATTAGAGTTGCCCTTGGAAACTGAGATCTAGGCCCAGGGTGGCTTTCCACAAAGCACTGAGAATGTCAGCCAGCATATAACCTGATTTTATTCTGAAAGACTTGGCAGGCATATTTGAGAGTCAAAACACCCATGAACCTAACATTGTAGACCTCAATGGGCCTGGCCTCATGTGACCTTTAGGCCACTCTTTGGGAAGCCTTGCCTGTGAGAGTTCTCCAGATCTTTCATTGAAATGAGCTTCCACAACATTTAATGGTTCATGAATGAATTGAAACCCACTGTGGCTCCAAATTCATCTTTGAAAAATGGCTAGATAAATACCATGAAATTTTTAAAATTCCCATGACCAGGTGGCACTGGAGAACAGTTAGATCTCCTGATGCTCATCATAAGTGTACCAGACTGGGCCTTGATTTACTGGGTTTCATGAAAATGGCATAGAACAGAGATGCCAGTAAGTTGGAACCTTCTGAGTAGTGCGCCTTGACCAGGTGTGGGCAGGTGTGTGACAAAACATCTGTGGTGGGGCCATGTGGATCTGCCATTGGCTTCCAAATAGCATGTGATTGACTTGCAGCAGCCAGCAGACCCATTTATGTAAAGGCACTTTGTTATATAGAGAGGTTTCAGGGCAATGTTCAGAATTAGGTTGCAATGGAAAAGGGGGCATTGTAGCAAGCAATGAGTGATAGAAGCCTGGATGGTGCATTCTCCTGCAGACTCTAACCCACCACAAGTGACAGAACTCCCTGCAGCACTGTGTCCCAGTTGAACTCCTTGTTTTTTGTGAAGCAAATATCAAACTCACTGTGCAGCAGCAAGAAACACCACGAAAAGTGGAGGATGACCACATGGCTTCACAGTGACACGGGGAGACACTAAGCCCCCAGTGGCCACAGTTTACCTACAAAGAGAGAATTCAGCACTGCTGCCTCATGTTCATTGGAAAATAAGAAAACATGTCGTCCAGGTCACATAGATGCAGACCCATCTTTGATGGTCTCACTAAAAATAAAGCTAAAACTTCTGACAACACCTTATATTTCAAGTGCCCAATCTCACATGAAGTTTCTCAAACAGTCTTTAGGCCAGAAGAGCTCCATGTTGGTGTTGTGTTTACCATATCCCTTGCTTTTGGAAACTCCTCTACCATCTCGAAGTTTGTGAACTTCTGAGCATTTTCCATTCCAGACATGTATTCACAAATTTTCTAACTCTTCTCCTCTAATTGTGTCTTACTTGGAGCGAAGGTAATGTCAAGGCATTGTTCTGGATCAGAGTGGGAAGTTTTGGGTTGCACATATTTGCACACACATTGGATACAATTTCCAATTTTCCATTCAAAATACAGAATCCCTGACACTATCCCATACCCTACTAGACTCTGACTACTAATCCTAATATGATGGAGAAAAATAACACAAACAGAATATAAATACAAGCAGTTCAAAGGAGGCATGATGTATATTTGGACTTGCCTTTTGCATGATAAAGTTTATGTGTTATTAATCTAGTCAATTTTTAATTAAATAGTTCTCCATGTGTTTTTAAAGTTCAAAATATGTGTATTACTGTCTCCCTTTCTCTGTAGCCTATTCAACATATGTATTTTTATATGCACATACCGAAAGCTACCTGGTATCACACCTACATTTTTGTGAGGTGGCTTCCTCACCAAATACAAATTGTGAGAAGAGATCACTCCTCCTAAACGCTTTTGGAACTGAATATTCAACCTATGGGTGAACTTCCTAGTTGAACAAAATTATAAGTCTATTCTTTGGTTGGCAGCTAAAATCCCTGACAAAATATGTTGATTAATTGTATTTTGGGATTCAAGTATGGTGGAAGTTTGTTGGACAACTTGATTAATGGTGATTAATGGTGGCAGCAGTTTGTACTTGATTGGCCATAGCCACTCCAGCCGTAAACGCTGCAGCAGCAGATACCACCACGGCTGTCACTATAGCCGCTGTGATTCCAAAATCTCTGCGGACTCTAAGTAGCTCAACAATAGGGAATTTATCAGGATCGCAGTGACCGGGATTGGGACAAAAGTTGGAATTTTCATAATCACTGCTACAGTCCAGGAACCATTCCAACACTCAGATAAGAGACAGGTAGTATGAGAACAATCCAGCATCCCCGACGAGGTGGCCTCAGCCAAAAGGAATAAGAAGGGGGATTGGACACAGACCATTGCAGGAGGCAATGTGGCATTATACAACAGAGAGTTGAATGAAACAGATGTAAGTCTATTACCTTGTTCACTTTCCCTAACAGTACCAGAAATATTAGCCAGCCAACTTTTGGCTCCTAGCAACTGAGCCAGTGCAGAAATAGCGGCTGAAGCCCCCTTTTCATTGGAAATCAGCCATTGAAACCAGGACCAACCTACTCCTGTAGAGGAGCTGGCACTATTGTTAAAGTTATAAACATACCTCTTAAGAGAGGGGGAAAGGGAGAAACCTTTAGCAACTTGATGTTTCTCCCAAGAATGATCCTGACAAGGCGTAAATGTTGGGGGGAAACCAAGATTAGGGGAACAGTAAGGAGAGGCCTTGAAATGAGTGGCATTATAAATACTACTAGAAAAAGGAGGCACTGGGATTAGTACCTCGGAGATAATAGCCAAGGTAGTTATGTTAAGAGCAGAGCTGCTGTTTGCGGGGGTCTCTGAGCCTGATTGCTTCCCCGAAGCTACCTTGCTCAATACAGCACTGATAATGCTTCCTGAGACCTGATTGGACCGCAATGGGTCCTCCCAGTTAGTCAAATTTTTGGTCTTAAGGCTAATGCAATTAGCGTTTCTAAGGCTGAAACAAAAAACTCCTGTGAGATTAACTTGAGATTGATTAAAAATTCTCTCCATGTCCCCTCTAGGAGAGGCACAGGGAGCAGACATCTCACATGAGGTAGAAAAAAGAGTGGGGAGGACACTAGAATTACCATGAACCGGCATCGGCATTGGCCAGGCCCGTGCCACTGCCCACCACCGCATTGGTGTCGCCTGTGCCATCGGCACCAGCACCAGAGCCAGAGCACTTAGCAGAATGAAGATCTTCATCACAGGATTGTTGTGGTATCTCTTGTTGCTGGTCAGTTGATGTCGAGACTCTTCTTGTCAAGCATTCAGGGACCCACAACGGTTCCGTACGATCCTGGGGAAAAACACATACAGATCCTCGTGCCCATGTCAGCACGGGGTCAGGGCCGTTCCATTGGCCCGTAAGAACATCCTTCCACTTAACATAGCCAATCACAGAGGGCTGAGGGGACACATGTCTATCGGCCGCAGAGCGACCATGAATATCCAAATTCAAAAAATTAATGGTAAATAGAGCTAAGGACAGGCGTTCTTTAGGAGTGTGTTCAGCTCCTATTCCCCCTTTTTGTTTTTGTAAAGTTTCCTTTAAGGTGCGATGAGCACGCTCAACAATGCCTTGTCCTTGAGGATTATAAGGCAAACCATGAGTAAGTTGCACTCCCATAGTAGAACAAAAAGCTGTAAATTGTCTGCCAGTATAAGCAGTTCCATTATAAGTCTTAAGGGATGCAGGTGCACCCCATGCTGCCCATGCCTCTAAACAGTGAGTAATGACATTACGTGCTTTTTCTCCTGATAAAGCAGAAGCATGGATAATTCCAGAGCACGTATCAATGGAAACATGCACATACTTAAGGTTACCAAAGTCAGGTATATGTGTCACATCCATTTGCCAAGCAATCAATGGCTTTAATCCCCGTGGGTTTACTCCATAATTAGGGGGATGAAGAAATGTGACACAATGGGGACATTGCAATACTATCTGCCGAGCATCCGCTCTTGAAATGGAAAAACGCCTGAGCAGCGTTAATGCATTAACATGGAAGTTTTGGTGAAACAACTTAGCCCCCTCTAAGGAGGAAGCCAAGCATATCAATTGACCTCTAGTGGCTAATCCGCACAGGCATTACCTTGGGATAACGGCCCAGGAAGAGAGGTGTGAGCCCTGATATGCATTGGATAAAAAGAAGCAGTGCGGTTAGAGATAAGCTGTTGAAGCTGAGTAAAGTAAACAGACACATTGTGGGCATCACTAATAGTTCCCACGGCCTCCAGGACTTTTAGTGCTTGTACCACATAGCTGGAGTCCGAAATAAGATTAAAAGGAAAAGAACACTGTTTAAAAACTTCAATAACAATTTGTAGTTCTACCCATTGTGGATTTCCAGGAGCAAATTGATGCTGGATAGGGGGAGAGTCATTAATTATGTAGGCTCCCATTCCAGACTTGGAACCGTCAGTAAAAATGTTACCAGCCCCCGTGTTTGGGCATGGAAAGCTCTCCTCGAAACACCCCCACCGTACGGCGGCGGGTCCGGAGGATCATTTTTTTTTTTTTCTTCTGAGCTCCTGTTTATTTTTGTTCCCTTCTCCCATAGTTAGACTTCCTAGCTGCCGAGACAGTCTCCCGAGCTCCTCCTCCTCATCGTCCTCCTCTTCTGACCCACTTTTGCATGGGAGTGTGCGCAGTGTACTGAGATCTGGATACAAGCGTTTCCTCCCCCGTTTCTCGCTCTGCACATTCCCTTCCTCCTGAAATATTTCACTCCGTGCCAGAGACAATCGCCTCCTCCCCTGTTTCTCGCTCCGCACACTGCCATCCTCCTGAAATACGTCACTGCCTGCCGGAGATAATTGTTTCCTCCCCTGTTTCTCGCTCCGCACACTCCCACCATCCTGAAATACCTCACTGCCTGCCATTTCTGATCTTTCTTCATGCAATTGCTCTAAAACTTCTTGTGCTTTAGTAAGTGCTTCCTGACATCTGCCATCTGCGAGGCAACTACGGATCATCTTCCAAAGGGGTATCACCCCACCATCTAATATGCCCTGCTCAGAAGCAAAGTCAAGATCTGTGCCTAACTTATGCCAGCTAGGTAGAGTGAGGCTACCCGAGAACGCGAACCACGGTGCAACAATATCTGTCTTCTGTAAAAATCTCTGTAAAGTACTACGTTTCACTTCTAGGCCCTTGGAACGTAACAGGTTATCTAGGGCCAGGAGAAGCGGACTTGAAGATACGGCACCCATGACACAACAAAAGACACACAAAAAACAAAAGTGAAAGTAAGAGCGAAAGTACACAGTGCAGCTGCAATAAGATGTAATGCTCTCTCTGGCTTTACAGACGAGCTGCCGCTTTGATAGCGGGTCCCAATTACCTAGGTCTAATCTCCGCTTTGATACCGGGTCCCAATTACCTAGGACTAATCTCCGCTTTGATAGCGGGTCCCAATTACCTAGGACTAATCTCCGCTTTGATAGCGGGTCCCACTTATCTAGGACTGATCTCCGCTTTGACCGCGGGTCCTACTTACCTGGGACTAACTGGTTCACCACCCCTGACTGCTGAAAGTTCTGGTTCCCGGGTTTTCAGCACCACTTGTCGCGAACCCTTGCCCGCAAGGAAGACACAACTCAGGAATCTTCTTTCAGCAGTTTATTCAGGCCTTGATTAAAGTATCTTTTTGTGACCCCCCTCTCTACTTTCGAGCGCCCAAGCACAGCCTAATAAAGTCTCCTACGTACCAATCTTAAGCCGCTGCGTGGATCTTTCTTATAGGGTGGCAAGGGATAGCGTGCCAACTCTCCACAAAAGAATTTGTTTATCACAGGCCACAGTGGAAGCCGGCGCCATCTTCTAATGGCGGCCACAATCTACAACAATGGCTTACCACAATAGGACATATATTTCATCAACAATTTCGTAATTTTATAGGCATTTGTTTCACTTTCAATCGCTTCCTGCTTCAGAACACATGTATTCCTCCAGGTTTCTTGACTGGTCTTTTCATGAGACTTCTTTCCAAACAAATTATTTTCGATTTCCATAATCAATTTGAAGCAAAACTCACACACTTTTCATGATAAACCAAAATCCTCATATTTCCATTAAATGTATAATGGGTTGGAATGAATGATTGTATATTAATATAAGATTTCTTATATATTTTCACATTTATTTCAATCTATTGTTTCAAGTTGAAACCAGTTTTATTATTTATTCACAGTATGGTCTATTCATGCATTTCCTCTGTATTCATAGACACAGGGTGCACCTTTTTGTAGCCCCAATACAAATTTATACGTCTTCAAAATATTGCTTCCAGAAATAGTGGAAGAAATACTCATGTCACCTGATCTACATATACATTTCATCACAGTAATATTCTGGACACAAAATTCAAGGGTCACACTTATGATTCTACCAAATCCTAAATAGAAAGTGAACATGGATTACTAAAATCATCCATGTCCAGGGTGCCTTATGCTCTCAAATGTCAATCCTATTGGTGACTGCATATTTGTTTCTTTCTAAGATTATATGCTCAATCTCAACCCTGTTGAAAATATCTAATCCTATCACTCACTTTATACTTTGCCTGATTTCCTAATGTCTCTATTGATATCTGCATTCCTACATATTTTCCCCACTTCATCATTGTTGGAGACCCTCCACATGTGCTGTTATTGAAATTCACTCTCTAACCGAAACCCTATTGCTAAATAACTTTTGGTCCAAATCCTATACTCATTGTTCTTCTGATACTTACCGACTATCTTCCTGATCCTACTGACTATCTCTGTTTGAGGGGATGTTCTCTTCTACAATCAATCATCCAAGGTACAAGTTCCTATGCCATTGTATATCAATTTATCGGACATATCTGTGCAGAACGTAATTCAAGCTAAGTAATCCAATCAAGGACCCAATGACTTTCTGGACTTCAAATCTTACCTGGATTTCTGTTTTCATACTTATATTTCACCTATATATTCTTGTAAGTATCGCAGTTACCCAATACCATTATACATCCCGTAGAATGATTCCTAACCCAAATCGAACTGGTTATTAAGCCTAACCATACACTGTTCCCTCAATCTAACATTACAGAAGAGCTGGAGCAGAGTTGGTCTTACAATGCAGGGATGGAGGGGATCTTCCACCTACTTAGAACCTCAATGGTCCATGCAGAAATTATCCCTGGAAAACATGTAGGCAGGTATGAAGAACCTGAGAGAGCAAAGGTCATCTTCCATGGCAAACAGCCTGGTCAGGATGAAGGGTTGTGTCTGAATCAGCCTCTCTCTTCTTAATGTAGAGAAGGTGGACCAAACCAAGCCTGTGTGGAGAGCTGTTCCTGGGTGGCTATGTTTGATATACCATTCTAACTTGTGAAAATGTCACAGTAATTGGGGCAGCATCCATCTCATGGGACCCTTGCAAGCAACTGTTAGAGCAAAGTGGTTGCCAAGGCAGTGACCTCATTCAGTTCCTGAAAAAAGTGACCTCCCCTCACTTCCTTTGTAATGGAACTCTCTGAACATTGGAACCAGGAAGCTAGGCCCCCAGAGCCAGTCCCAGTCACAGTTGGCACACTTGATTGTATTTACCAAGGACAGAGTCAGTCTTTATTGGTACCAACTGATGTGAGGATGGCCAAATGCCAGGAAATCTATGAAGATGGCTGTTTCCTGAGAAAGCAGGTAGTTGTTCTGGCAAAGACACCAGATCTGAGAAAGTACAGGCCATTTCGGGGGAACATAGTATGGCCCACCAGTCAGAGGAAACTCCGGATAATCAAAGACCTACTTCTGGGAAGGAGGTGCTTTGTGGGTGTGGGTGTGAGTTTGTGGTTTTGTCACATGTTCTGAGAATAGGTAGGAATAGTGGATTGTTTGTTTTTGAGTGGATTGTTTCTAGAAGGTCGTTTGACATGGCGAGGGTTTCTAAAAGTGTATCCCACAGTGTCCGTGGTTGTTGACATTTGAAAAGAGAATGCATCAATGGAAGTGTCCTGTCTAGTAGAAAGCTTCCCAGCATTCATCCTGTGCAATTGATGAATGGACTGCAGCTTGCCTTATGAATGGACAACACCTACTATCTTCCTAAGCTCCAGTTTTCTTCCTGAATTCTGGCCACTCTCCAGAATAGTCTCATGATTTGGTGTCCAAGATATGTACCGCCTCCAAGATTTGTTACATGGCCATGTACTGGATAGCTGAAGGCAATGAAGGCAATGGGAGCATCTCAGAAAACTCAGATATCAGTGTGACCAGTAAAGTCTCAGTGGAGAAACCCTGCTTTGGGCCTTTTGCTAAGCTATTGTTCTGTTGCCCTGAATGTCAGGAATTTCTTTGCCTCAGGCAACCCCTTTGTAAATCCTGAAGAAAGCAGTTTTCAAATGAAAATGAATGGGCATCACCTGTGGCTGTTTGCTTAATTGCTTAAAAAGGGATGTGTCTGAATCAGCCCCTTGGCCCTATGTGAGGCTGGGGCTTAGATTCTCGGCACCTGATGGATCTACAGAAAGATCCCATCTGTGAATCCAAAACCAAAATGGCCAAAAGAGCAGTCAATGTGGATGAAGTCTCTTGCCTTCCTCTGTAAGTCCTGACCTCTATCAAGTGAGAATAGATATCATTTGGGTCAAATGAGTTCTTCAAAGCCCTGCAGAGGCTAATGCATAGGTGCTTGGATTTTCTCATGACTCCAATTCACACAAAGGAATTTATACTCAACAATCAGTAAGAGTCAAAACGGAGAAGCAGAGCAGTATTAAGTGCAGGCCTATTTGATCACTCCTGGTTCACAGGAAGGGTGTCCAGGCCAACCTGACTTTAGGCAATTGAGGGGTAAGTGAGCTTATTTTGGACACTGTCTTGGGCTGCACCCCTCATGGAAACCTGCAGCAAGAGGTTATGATGAGTTTCTCTATGGCAGAAAATGAGGGTCATGTGGGAGTGTTTTGGTTTCAATTGTGGTCATTTGTGTGGCAGTGGAATAGGCCACTAATGAGATTCGCCCTTGTAAACTGAGATCTAGCCAACTCCTTGGGAAAAATTGCCTGTGAGAGTTCTCCAGAGCTTTTATTGAAATGAGCTTCCTCACCATTTAATGGTTCCTGAATGAATTGAAACCCACAGTGCTTCCAACTTCATCATTGAAAAGTGGCTACATAAATACCATGAAATTTTTGCCATTCCAATGACCAGGTGGCACTGGAGAACCTTTCATGTCCTTTTGCTCATCATGAGTCACCAGACAGTGCCTTGATTGTCTGGGTTTCATGAAAATGATGTAGAATAGAAATGCCAGTAACTTGTAGCCTACTGAATAGTGGGTCTAGAGCGGTGGTGTTCAGGTGTGTGATAAAACATCTCTTGTGGGGCCATGTGGATCTGCCATTGCTTCGAAAGGGCTTGAGAATGACATGGTGCATCCAGCAGAAACTTATAGCAGAAACCTCTCCATGTAAAGGCATCTTTTTATATGCAGATTTTCAGGGCAATATTCAGAATCAGGTTGCTATGGTCAAGGGGGCAATCTATGTGGGATAGAATCCTGGTTGGTGAATTCTCCTGCAGACTCTGACCCACCACACATGACAGAACTCCCTTCAGCACTTGGTCTCAGTTGAACTCGTTTTATTTAGTGAAACAAATACCAAACTCCCAGTGCAGTGGCAAGAAACTCCATGAAAAGTGGAGGATGATCAAATGGCTTCACAGTCCACACAGGAGACACATAGCCTTAAGTGGCCACAGTTTACCTACAAAGAGTGAATTTAGTACTGCCGCCTTATGTCTTTTGGAAAATAAGAAACCATGTCCTCCAGGTTACATAGATGCAGACGCAGCTTTGATGCTTTCACTAGAAATGAAGCTAAAGCTCCTGACAAAAACATATATTTCAAGGATCTTCTAGCTTTCAGAGTCTGTGTTGAAATATCAGCTGTTATCCTGATTGGTTTACCCCTAAATGTAATATGCTTCCTTTCTCTTGTAGCTTTTAAAATTCTCTCTTTATTCTGTATGTTGGGTATCTTCATTATAATGTGTCTAGGTGTGGATCTCTTATGATTTTGCACATTCGGCGTCCTGTTGGCTTCTAGGACTTGGGAGTCTGTCTCATTCTTCAAGTCTGGGAAGTTTTCTCATATTATTTCATTGATTACATTGCTCATTCTTTTGGTTTGGACCTCTATACATTCCTGTATCCCAATGACTCAAAAGTTTGGTCTCTTTATGTTATCCCATATTTCTCGGATGTTCTGTTCATGGTTTCTTAACAGTCTTGCTGAGCTTTCTATGTTCTTTTCAAGTTGAAATACTTTGTCTTCATTGTCTGATGTTCTATCTTCTAAGTGTTCTACTCTGATGGTAGTATTCTCAATTGAGTTTTTAAGTTGGTTTATTGCTTCCTGCATTTCTAGGATTTCTGTTTGTTATTTTTTACAACTTCTATCTCCCTGTATAATTGATCTTTTGCTTCTTGGATTAGTTTGTGTAATTCATTGTCGAAGTGATCTTTCATTGTCTGATTTTGCTGTCTAATGTCTTCCTGGAGACTCCAGATCATCTGAAGCATGTATATCCTGAGTTCTTTATCTGACATTCCATCTGCTGCAGCTATTAACTCTTCTAAATTTGTGTTGACCTGCATTGCTTGTGGTCCTTTTTTCTTTGTCTTTTCATACGGCTCGCGTTTCTTTCTGCTTGGTGAAACTGTTGTGATTTTGAAATTTTCCCCCTATATATTTATATTGCTCTTGTATATTTGAAAAATCTTCCTTGCAGGGGCGGGGGGTGGCTGTGCTGCTCCTCCAATGGGGGTGATCTATCTACCACGTTGATGGGCCGCTGGGCCTGTTCTCCTGATCGGTCGCAGGTCTGCCTACCATGCAGGCATGGGAGGCGGCTCTGCTCTGCCCCTCCTCCAATTGGTGTTACGTGTCTACCACACCCGTGGACCCCTGGGGTGTTCTGCCGATCGGTCGCAGGTCTGCCTACCTTGGAGTCGCGGGCGGCGGCTCTGCTCTGCCCCTACTCCAATTGGGGTGACGTGACTACCACGCCGGCGGGTGGGTGGGCCTGTTCTGTGGTCGGTCACAGGTCTGCCTACCTTGAGGGCATGTGCGATGCATCTGCTCTGCCCCTACTCCAAATGGGTGAAGTGTCTGCCATGGTGGCAGGCCACTGGGCCTCTTCTGCTGGTCAGGTGCAAATTTTGTCTACCTTGAGGGCGCGGGTGGTGGCTCTGCTCTGCCGCTACTCCAATTGGGGTGTCGTGACTACCAAGCCGGTAGGTTGCTGGGCCTGTTCCGGGCACGTGCAAAGATTCTGCTCTGCCCCTACTCCTATTGGGATGACGTGACTACCATGCCGGTGGGCCACTTGGATTGTACTAGGCGCGGGAGAAGGCTCTGCTCTGCAACTACTCCAATTGAGGTGACGTTACTTCCACGCCTGCTGGTCACTGGGCCTGTTCTGGGCACCTGCGGCGGCTCTGCTCTTCCTCTATTCCAACTGGGGTGAAGTGATTATCATGCAGGTGTGTCGCTGGGCCTGTTCCGAGCATGGGCAGCGGCTCTGCTCTGCCCCTCTGGCTTGATGAAAAAGTGAGAGAGACTCGGGTGTTTGTGACTCACTTTCTTTACCAGGAGACTAACTGTTTCTGTCACCGCTGGTATCAATGAAGTTATCTCCTCCGCTGCTTTCTGATGACATCAGATCTCTGCCATGTTGGTATCCCATGCAAAAGGCAGCATTTCGTTCCCTTTGCTGGGTGACCAATGCAATGGGTGAGTCCTGACTTGCCCTCACAAGCCCCGTCTCAATCCTGTTGCCACTGCCTATGAAGGCTCGGTTGATATTTACCTCCACATTATTCAGCAAGACCCGGACCGGGAAGCAGTTTCCACGGGTTCTTTAGCCCTGAGCAAGATCAGTTCGGGGAGGCCAAATTTGGCCGCTCTGGGCTCAGTGTATGTTCTAATAGGAGCAGGCTCCAAGACGCAGTTTCTGCGGGTTCTTTAGCACTGAGCCTGAGTAATTTGTCTGCGAGACAAAGGTGAATGGCATCCTGAAATTACCTGTTCTATAGCTGAATGAGCTGCGATCAGTCGTAAACAGGGATGGTGACGTCAGCTCTTCAAGATGGTGGACGCTGGCTTCCTCTGTGGTCTGACCGGTATGGAGAACGGAATTGGACCGCATCCATCCCCGTCTCAATCCCAGAATTCAGCACTGAGCACAGTAATTGCATAGCTGGCAGGAGCCCATAGAATCCGCACCACTGTATATTTGCGATGCTATCTCGTCGTTTCCCAGTGCGCGCCACAGACTCTAGCTACAGGGCAATTTGCTGAATAAGCAGCATGACCCTCCGTGCGGACAAATCACTCGCGTTTGAGCCCCCGTAGCTGATCCTCGTGAGATGGATATATGTCCACTAGGTTGTGGAGCACCCCAAATTTGCTGGAAATTCCTAACAAGATAGGTTTTACCCGTTCTAACTCGTCATTCTCCCGCACAGAGACGCGGTACATGGGGGTAATGCACTCCATTCGCCGCCATCATGTGATCCCCCAAAGTTATTTTCAGTACTAGGAAAAAAATATGTATTTCAGGTGGAGGAATATTTCTGAGAATAATCTTGTGAAAAGTTGATTATAAATCCACATACATGAATATGAATGAATTTAGGGAGGGTATAAAAAAATATACTAAATATTTTTAAAAATCTGGAGAGTGAATATATATATATATATACACACAGACACACACACACACACAGACATTAAAAAGTAGCATTATGTATGTGAATTGAAATTCACCATGAAATATATATCATCCACAGATCCAAAAATATTAATTTTAATGTACATGGATTTATGTTGTTCAACTAAGAAGCTCACCCATATGTTGAATTTTCAGTTCCAATAGCATTAAGTAGGAGTGATATCTTCTCACAATTTGTATCTGCCAAGCCAGCCACCTCACCAAATGTACGACTGATACCAGGTAGAATTCTATATGTGCTTATAAAAATACATGTGATGAATAGGCTACAGAGAAAGGGAGACAGTTATTCACATATTTGTTAACTTTTAAAACACATGGAGAACTATTTCAATTAAAATTCGCTAGAGTTATAACACCTACCATTTATCATATGAAAGGCAAGTCCAATTATACACCATGCCTCCTGTGAACCTCTTGTATTTGTATTCTCTTTGGGTTATTATTCTCCATCAAATTAGGATAAGAAGTCAAAGTCTAGTAGGGTATGTGTTAGTGTCAGGGATTCAGTATTTTGAATGGAAAATTGGAAAATGTATCCAATGTGTATGCAAATATGTGCTACACAAATATCTTCCCACTCTCATTCAGAACAATGCCTTGACATTACCTTCGCCCTACATAAGACACAATTAGAGGAGAAGATTTAGAAAATCTGTGAATACATATGTGGAATGGAAAATGCTCAGAAGTTCACAAATTTGGAAGTGGTAGAGGAGTTTCCAAAAGGGACAGGGTAATCACTCCAAAAACATGAAGTTCTGCCAGCTTAACATCTGAAGGAACTGCCTCTGAGGTTGGGCAATGAAATATATGCTGTTGTCAGAAGCATTAGCTTCATATGTAGTGAGACCATCAAATCTGGTTCTGCATCTATGTGACCTGGAGGACATGGTTTCTTATTTTCCAAAGAACATGAGGCAGCAGTGCTGAATTTTCTATTTGTAGGTACACTGTGGCCACTGGTGTCTCCCCGTGTGGACTGTAAATTCATTTGGTCATCCTCCACTTTCGTGGTGTTTCTTGCTGCTGCACTGGGAGTTCGGTATTGCTTCATTAAATACAAGGGTTCAACTGGGACACAGTGCTGAAGTGAGTTCTGTCAAGTGTGGTGGGTCGGGTTCTGCAGGAGAATGCACCAACCAGGCTTCTATCCCACATAGCTTGCCCCATTGACCATAGCAACCTGATTCTGAACATTGCCCTGAAACCTCTCCATATAACAATATGCTTTTACATATAAGGTTCTACTGACTGCAAAATGTCAGTCACAATCCATTTGGAAGCCAATGGCAGATCCACATGCCCCTACCACAGATGTTTTATCACACACCTGCCAACCACTGCTCTAGTACAACTACTCAGCATGATCCAACTTACTGGAATCTCTGTTCTACACCATTTTCATAAAACCCAGTCAATCAGGGCACTGTCCTGTATACTCATGATCAGCAACAGGACATCCAAATGTTCTCCAGTGCTACCCGGTCATGGGAATTTCAAAAATTTCATGTTATTGATCTAGCCAATTTTCAAGGATGAAGTTGGAGGCACTGTGGATTTCAATTCACTCAGAAACCATTAAATGGTGAGGAAGCTCATTTCAATGAAAACTCTGGAGAATTCTTACAGGCAAGGCTTCCAAAAGTGCCCCAAAGTCAGATTAAGCCAGGCCCATTGAGGTCTACAATGTATGGTCCATGTGTGTTTTGACTCTCAAATATGGCTGCCAAGTCTTTAAGAATAATATCATGTGATATCCTGGCTGAGATTCCCTGTCCTCTGTGGAAATTCAACTTGGGCTTAGATGTCACTTTCCAAAGGCAACTCTCATGCATGGCCATTTAAAATTTCAACACAATTCCTGGCAATAATTCTCTGAGATCAGTAAAGAACTCAGTCTCTAAGGGGCATCACACCAGAGTGCAAGCCTAGTTTGACCCAGTGATCTCTTCCAACCGCCAGACAAATGTCCACAATTAAAACCAAAACACTCTCACATGGCCCTCATCTTCTTCCATGTAGACACTCATCATATCCTCTGGCTGGAGGTTTCCATTAGTGACGCAGCCCACGACAGTGTCCAAAATAAGCTCCCTGCCCCTCATTTGCCTAAAGTCAGGGTAGCCTGGACTCTCTTCCTGTGAACCAGGAGTGATCAAATAGGCCTGCCTTTAATATTGCTTGGCTTCTCCAACTTGAGGCCTTCTAGCTTTGGGGTTTAGATTCTTTAAGTGAATTGGAGTCATGAAAATCAAGCCCCTATGGCCTAGCCTCTGCAGGGCTTTGAAGAACACATTTGACCCAAAGAATCCCTATTCTCACTTGATGGATATCAGGAACCTACCAGAGGAAGGCAAGAGAGTTCATCAAAAATATATGATCTTTTTGCCATTTTGGTTTTGGATGCACACATGGGACCTATCTTTAGATCCATCAGGTGCTGAGAATCTAAGCCACAGCCTCACACAGGGCCAACAGGCTTATTCAGACATATCCCAATCCTAAGCAATTAAGCAAAGAGCCACAGGTGATGCCCATTCATTTCCATTTGAAAACTCTTTTTTTCAGGCTTCACAAAGTGGTGGCTTGAGGCAAAAAACTTCCTGACATTCAACAGAACAATAGGTAAGCAAAAGGACCAAAGCAGGGTTTCTCCACTGAGACTTTCCTGGTCAACAGATATCTGAGATTTCTGAGATGCTAGCCATTTCCTTCAGCTATCCATTACATAGCCATGTCACAGATCTTGGAGGTGGTACAAATCTTGGACACAAAACCATGATACTATTCTGGAGAGTGGCCAGAATTGAGAGAGAAAACAGGAAATTAGGAATCTTGTAGGTGTTGCCCATCCATAAGGCAAGCCAGAGTCCACTCATGAATTGGGCAGGATTAATGCTGGGAAGCTTTCTACTAGACAGGACACATCCATTGATGCATTGTCTTTTCTAATATCTACAACAATGGACTCAGTGGGATACACACACATAGAAACACTCGCCTTGTCAAAGGATTTAATAGAAATATTCCACTCCATACCAAATAAACCGCCTTTCCTACCTATTCTCAGAACATGAGACAAAACCACAAACTCACACCCACACCCACAAAGGCACCTCCTTCCCCCTAGTAGGTCTGTGACTCCCCGGAGTGTCCTCTGACTGGTGGGCCATACTATGTTCCCCGGAAATGACCTCTTCTGTCTCAGATCATGTCTGCTTGGCCAACTCTGTGAAGTTCTCAAGAGTCAGCGGTGAGACACTACCTGCTTTCTCAGGAAAAGCCCCTCTTCACAGGTTTCCTGGCATTTGGCCATCCTCACATCTGTAGGTACCAAGAAAGACTGACTTTGTCCTTGGTAATTCCAAACATGTGAGACCACTGGGACTAGAACAGGGACTGTCTCTGGGTGCCTGGCTTCCTGGATGCCAAGTTCAGAGATTTCCCTCACCAAGGAAGTGAGGTGAGATCACTTCCTTCAGGATCTGAATGATGTCACTGCCTTGGCAACCACTTTGTCCTAACAGTTGCTTCCAAAAGTACCATGAGGTGGAGGCTGCCCCGATTTTCATGGGACACTTTCTCTAGTTAGAATGCTGTATCAACCATAAGCACCCGGGAACAGCTTCCACACAGGACTGGTTTGGTCCATGTTCTATACATTAAGAAGAGAGAGACTGATTGAGACACAACCCTTCATCCTTACCAGAATGATTGCCATGGAAGATAACTTTTGCTTCTGAGGTACTTCATAGCTGCCTTCATCTTCACCAGGGATCATTTCTGCATGAACATTTGAGTTTCTCAGCAGGTGAAGATCCCCTGGATTCCTGTAGTTTAATACCCACACAGTTCCTGCTCTCCTGCAAAGTTAGTGTATGGTTAGGGTTAATAATATTTTCGATTTGGGTTAGGAATCATTCTGCAGGATGAATAATGGGATTGGGAACCTGCGATATTTATAAGAATATATAGGTGAAATATATGTATGAAAACGGGAATCTAAGAAAGATTTGAAGCCCAGAAGGGCATTGGGCCCTTGGTTTGGATACTTAGTGTTGAATTATGTTCTCTACAATTGTCTCAGTTAAATAGAAATACAATGGCATAGGACCTAGTACCTTGGATGATTGAATGTAGAAGAGAACATCCAGTCAAAAAGGGATAGTCGGTAGGATTAGGAAGATAGTAGGTTTAGGAAGAAGAGTGAGTATATGATTTGGAATAAAAAGCTTCTTTAGCAATAGGGTTTCGTTTAGAGAGTGAATGAAAATGTAAGCACATGTGAAGAGTCAGCCAAAATGATGAACTGGGGAAAATATGTAGGAAAGCAGGTGTCAATAGAGACATTACGAAATCAGGCAATGTATAAAGTGAGTGATAGGATTAGACATTTTCAACAGGCTTGAGTTTGAATATATAATCATAGGAAAAAACAAATATGTCGTCACAAATGGGAATGAATTTTGAGAGCATTAAGCAGCCTGGACATGGATGTTATTAGTTATCATCATTCACTTTCCTTTTAGGCTTTGGTACAATCATAAGTGTGACATTTTATTTTTTTTTTGTTCAGAATATTACTGTGATAAAATGTATATGTAGATTATGTGACATGAGTATTTCTTTCACCATTTCTGGGAGCAATAATTTGAAGATGTATACATTAGTATTAGGGGCACAAAGAGGTGTAACCTGTTTCTATGAATATAGAGATAATGCATGAATAGACCATACTATGAATAAATAACATAACTGATTCCACTTTAAATAATGGATTGAATTTATATGTGAAAATATATAAGAAATCTTATATTGATATACAATCATTCATTCCAACCAGTTATATATCTAATGGTAATATTAGGATTATGGTTTATGATGAATGGTGTTTGAGTTTTGCTTTATAAGTGATGATGTTAAACAAAAATAATGTGTTTGGAAAGAAGTCTCATGAAAAGACTAGTCAAGAAACATGGAGGAATGCATGTGTTCTGAATCAGGAAGTGATTGATCGTGAAAAAAATTCCTATTAATTTTCTAATTTGTGACTGAAATATATATCCTATGATGTGCATAAACTGAAGACATAGTAACGTACAAGTGTTGAAGAAAAATGAAAGTCAAAATACACATCATGTCCCCTAGGAATCTACTTGCATTCATTTTAAACTGGCTAAGTAACTGTAGAAATATTAGGGTTTGTATGCACCACTCACTGAATTTAGTTTTCAGTACTAGGAAACAATATGTATTGCAGGTGGATGATTATTTCTGAGAATAATCTTGTGGAAAGTTGATTATAAATCCACAGATATGAATATGAATGAATTTAGGGAGTGTATAATAAGACACATATATTTCATATTTTATATTTTGAAAAATCTGGAGAGTGTATATATATATATATATATATATATATATATATATATATATACACACACACACACACACACACACACGCACATGCACAGATATTAAAAAGTAGCAATACAGGAGATCCATTATGAAGGCAGGCATGGAGAAATCAAGTCTATGATCTCTTCAGCTGCACGGGCATAGGGAGTCGTAAACTGTCTAAATGCTGTTTGCTCAGAATCACTAGGCAATGTTGACCTGTTGTGAATCTGGGGCGAACAGTCTGGGCCCCTCAGAACACACACAGAGCCCGGATTGGCTGCATTCAAGCTTAGATTCGTCTGGTTTTTGTGACTCAGCACTAACATTCCCGCTGAAATAACTGGTCGGTCTTTCTGAATTGTCAGAGTTAAAAGACAACTGAGCCTTCATAGGCAGTGGCCACAGGATTGAAATGGGGCTTGGGAGATATAGTCAGGACCCACCTGTTGCATTGGTCACCCAGCAAAGGGAACGAATGGTCACCATTTTAATGGGATACGACCATGACAGAGAACTGACATTACAGGCGGAGGAGATAACTTCATTGAAACCAACGCGACAAGTGTGTAATCCCATTGCCATCTCTCTCAAAACCATGGGGAAACCTCAAGGGCCCTTCCCAGCTCTGCCGTAATGGCCCCTCCCAGGTCTCCCAGGAGCGCGATAGCCAGACCTAGGGAATCAGGATTGGCTCGGGACTCGCGGCGTGGAATTCCCGGCTACCACTCCCACCAGTGCTGACAATTGAGGTCTCTTACACCACGTACCGGGGGCATGGCTCCCGGAGGACAAGAAAATTCGCTGGGGGTTCTCAGGCCAAAGCTCTACAAACTTAGGGTCTGAGGGAGGCAAACAGGGAGAGTGTGCCCAGGCGTTCATTAAAACAGGGCTACAGGAGCAGAGGCCTGGCGTGTAACCAGTATTGTGGTGAGCGTCAAAGGTGAGCAGGGCCTGGCTTGAGGAAGCACAAGAGAAGGCCCTAAGCACTCAGGATTGGAGACCCGCCCAGTCTGGGAGGAAGAGCTGCTGCACAGTGATTGGTTCCCGCTAATTGAGAGGAGAATCTTGGCCCAGTGCACACAGCTCCACCTACTGGAAGAGAAGTAAATTGAACTCTAGGACTGCATGTATTAATATTATTATTTTATTTGTATGCTTTTCTTTTTCTTTGATTTTCATTTTTGTTGTTGTTCTTTAACTTTTTTAATGTTTTTATTTTTTTTAATTTTTTATTTTATTATTATTACTATTATTTTAAATTTTAATTTTCATTTTTAAATTATCATTATTACTTAAAATTTTCTTTATTTTCTATTTTTTTCTTTTGTCTTTTCATTTCTTTTCAATTTTGTTATACCCCCTTCCTTGAATTCTACCTGCCTACTCTCATTCTCCTTAGTGACTTCTTCCCTTCCCTTCTAATATCTTTCCTACCAAGCATCAAATAAATTTATAAGAGTAAGCAGTAACTCAGTAGTCAAACAGAACAAGAAGTAACATGAGAAGCATAAAAAAGCAAGGAAGAAAAAAAGTGCAAACAATGAAGGACAGCCTAAATATTCAAGAGCATCTAGAGTCATCAGAAAAATGGTCATATAAAGAACTCAAGGAATACCTTAGACAGATGGAATGGAACCTTAAAGAGGATACGAGACAACAAAAACATTGAAAGAACGCATTGAAAATGAATTACATAAACAGATAAAATAAGAAATTAAGCATCTTTATCAGGAGATAGAGATTATTAGAAAAATCAAACAATAATTCTAGAAATGAAGGAAATGATAAACCAAATTAAAAACTCAATTGAGAGTATCACTAACAGAGTGGAGCAAGTAGAAGACAGAATGTCAGATAATGAAGACAAAATATATCATCTTGAAAAAAAACTCTAGCCAAGAAAGAAATGCTGTAAAAAATTATGAGAAAACATCCAAGAGATATGGGATAACATAAAAAAACAAACTTATGAGTCATCCGGAAAGAGGAAGGTACAGAGATTCAAACCAAGGGAATGAGTAACCTGCTGAATGAAATAATTAGAGAAAACTTTCCAGAAATAAAAATGGAAACAGATAAACAAATTGTAGATGCTTACAGGACACGGAGCACACAAAATCACAGTAGACCCATGCCAAGACACATTGTTATGAAGATATCCAATATACAAAACAAAGAGAAAATATTAAAAGCTACCAGAGAAAGGAGGCAGATTACAATCAGGGGTAAACCAAAAAGGTTAACAATGGATTTTTTATCACAGATGCTGGAAGTGAGAAGATCCTGGAACAACGTACTTCAAACACTGAAAGACAATGGATGCCAACCAAGAATTATGTATCCAGCAAAATTAAGCTTAATGTAAGACAACGAAATAAAAATATTTCATGATAAACAAAAGCTAAAAGAATTTGCAGCCAGAAAACCAGCATTGGAAAGCATCTGGAGCAAAACACTACACAAGGAAGAAATGAAAATCAACAACGAAAACCATCAGTGGGAAGTGCCTCAGTAATGACAGAGGGCGGGGAAAAGCTAATCATGGAGAAACAATCTAATTTAAAAAAAAAGATATAGGCACACATGGGTGGCAGTACAAACCATATATCAATAGTAACTCTAAACGTTAATGGCTTAAACTCTAAAATAAAGTGACATAGGCTTGTAACTTGAATTAAAAAAAAAAACAAATCCAACAATATGTTGCCTCCAGGGGACACATCTGAATGGAAAAGACATACACAAGCTGATGGTGAAAGATTGGGAAAATTTATACCATGCACACAGACCTTGTAAGCAAGCAGGGGTGGCCATCCTCCTATCGAATAAAATCGACCTCAAGACTTATTTAATCAAAAGGGATAAGGAAGGACATTATATACTGTTAACAGAAACCATTCACCGACAAGACATAACAATTATCAATATTCACGCAGCAAATAATGGTGCTGCGACGTTCATAAAACAAATTCTCCTCAAGTTCAAGAATCAAATAGACCACAATACAATAATTATGGGTGACTTCAACTCACCTCTCTCACCATTGGACAGATCCTCCAAACAAAAGTTGAATAAAGGAACTATAGAACTCAATATCACAATCAATACCCTAGACTTAACTGACATATATACAATATATCAACCATCATCAAGTGGATATACTTTTTTCTCAGCAGCACATGGATCCTTCTCAAAAATAGACCATATGTTATGCCATAGGGCAACCCTCAGTAAATATAAAGGGGAGGAGATAATACCATGAATTTTTTGTGATCATAATGGAATGAAACTGGAAACCAATGATAAAAGAAAAAAGAAAAAATCATACATCTCCTGCAAAATGAACAATATGTTACTGAATGATCAATGGGTTACAGAAGACATAAAGGAGGAAATAAAAAAATTCTTCGAGATAAATGAAAATACAGACACAACATATCAGATTCTATGGGACACAATGAAAGAAGTTTTAAGAGGTAAATTCATTGCCTGGAGGTCATTCCTCAAAAAAAGAAAAAAGAAAAAACAACAAATAAATGAGCTCACACTTTATCTCAAAGCCCTAGAAAAGGAAGAGCAAAACAACAGCAAATGTAGCAGAAGGCAAGAAATAATTAAAATCAGAGCGAAATTGAAACAAAAGAAACTATTGAAAAAATTAACAAAACTAAAAATGGTTCTTCGAAAAGATAAATAAGATCGACAGACCCTTAGCCGTGCTAACGAAGAGAAGAAGAGAGAGAACTCAAATTACTAACATACGGGATGAAAAAGGCAATATCACAACAGATGCAACATAAATACAGAAGAAAATTAGAAATTATTTGGAAAACTGTATTCCACTAAAATAGAAAATAGTGAAGACATCGATAAATTTCTTAAGTCATATGATTTGCCCAGACTGAGTCATAAGGGAACACACAATTTAAACAGACCAATATCAATGGATGAAGTAGAAGAAGCAATCAAAAGACTACCAACCAAGAAAAGCCCAGGACCGGATGGGTATACAGCAGAGTTTTACAAAACCTTTAAAGAAGAATTAATACCAATACTTTTCAAGTTATTCAGGAAATAGAAAAACTGGGAGCTCTGCCAAATTCATTCTATGAGGCCAACATCACCCTGATTCTGAAACCAGACAAAGACACCTCAAAGAAAGAAAACTACAGACCAATATCTCTGATGAACCTAGATGCAAGAATCCTCATTAAAATTCTGGTGAATTGGATAGAAAGGCACATCAATAAAATTGTGCACCATGATCAACTAGGATTCATCCTTGGGATGCAAGGCTGGTTCAATATACGGAAATCAATAAATGTTATTCACAACATCATTGGACTTAAAGATAAGAACCATATGATCATCTCGATAGATGCAGAAAAACCATTCAACAAAGTAGAGCATTCCTTTATGTTCAAAACATTTTAAAAACTAGGGATAACAGGAACTTACCTCGACATTGTAAAAGCTATCTATGTTAAGCCTCAGGCTAGCATCATTCTGAATGGAGAAAAGTTGAAGGCATTCCCTTTAAAATCTGGAACAAGACAGGGATGTCCTCTATCACCACTTCTATTCAATATATTTCTCGAAAAAACTGGCCAGAGCAATTAGAGAGATGAAAGACATTAAAGGCATAAAAATAGGAAAAGAAGAACTTAAATTATCACTATTTGCAGATGACATGATTCTATACATAGAAGACCCAAAAGGGTCTACAGAAAAAACTACTAGAACTAATAAATGAATGCAGCAATGTGGCAGGATACAAAATCAACATGCATAAATCAAAGGCATTTCTGTATATTAGCGACAAAACTTCTGAAACAAAAATGAGTCCAAACACTGCATTCCCAATTTCCTCAAAATAATTAAATACTTGGGAATCAACCTAAAAAAAGAGGTGAAAGATTTATATAATGCAAACTACAGAACCCTAAAAAGAGAAATAGAATAAGATCTTAGAAGATGGAAAAATATACCCCGTTCATTGATAGCCAGAACTAACATCATCAATATGGCCATATTACCAAAAGTTCTCTATAGGTTTAATGCAATGCCAATCAAAATCCCAAAGGGATTTTTTGTAGAAATAGATAAAGCAATCATAAAATTCAAATGGAAAAATAAAAGACCCAGAATAGCAAAAGCAATTCTAAGCAGGAAGTGTGAATCAGGCAGTATAGCAATACCAGATTTCAAACTATATTACAGAGCAATCATAATAAAAACAGCATGGTACTTGTACGAAAACAGGTGGGTGGACCAATGGTACAGAATGGAGGACACAGAGACTAATCCAAAAAGCTACAACTATCTTATATTTGATAAAGGAGCTAATGGCCTGCAATGGAGGAAGGATAGCATCTTCATCAAATGGTGTTTGGTAAACTGAAAATCCATATGCAACAAAATGAAACTGAATCCCCTCCTCTCGCCATGCACAAAAGTTAACTCAAAGTGGATCAAGGAGCTAGATTCAAATCAGAGTCTCTGTGTCTGATAGAAGAAAAAGTTGGCTCCGATCTACATATTGTGTGGTCAGGCTCCGAATTCCTTAATAGGACACCCATAAAACAAGAGTTAATAACAAGAATCAAGAAATGGGACTTACTTAAACTGAATTTTTTTTTCTCAGAAAGAGAAACAATAAGAGAGGTAAATATGGAGCCTACATCATGGGAACAAATTTTTAGTCCTCACCCTTCACATGGAGCCCTAATATCTAGAGTATACAAAGTATACAAATAACTCAGAAAATTATACAATAAGATAACCAATAACCCAATGGGCCAAGGACCTGAACAGAAACTTCTCGGAGGAGGACATAGAATCAATTAACAAGTACATGAAAAAATGCTCTCCATTTCTAGCAGTAAGAGAAATGCAAATAAAAACCACCCTAAAATACCATCTCAATCCAGTGAGATTGGCAGCCATTATGAAGTCAAACAACAACAAGTGCTGGCGAGGATGTGGGGAAAAGGGTACTCTTGTACATTGCTGGTGGGACTGAAACTGGTGCAGCCAATTTGGAAAGCAGTATGGAGACTCCTGTGAAAGCTTGGAATGGAAGCACCATTTGACCCAGCTATTGCCCTTCTTGGACTATTCCCTGAAGACCTTAAAAGAGCGTACTACAGGGATACTGCCACATCAATTTTCATAGCAGCACAATTCACAATTGCTACACTGTGGAACCAACCCAGATGCCCTTCAATAGATGAATGAATAAAAAAATGTGACTTTTATATACTATGGAGGATTACGCAGCACTAAAATATGCCAAAATAATGGAATTTGCAGGGAAATGCATGGCACTAGAGCAGATTATGCTTAGTGAATCTAGCCAATCCCTAAAAAACAAATACCAAATGTCTTCTTTGATATAATGAGAGCAACTAAGAACAGAGCAGGGAGGAAGAGCATGAAGAAAAGATTAACATTAAGCAGAAACATGAGGTGGGAGGGAAAGGGAGAGAAGAGGGAAATTGCATGGTAATGGAGAGAGACACTTATTGTTACACAAAATTACATATAAGAGTTTGTGGGAAAATAAACAAGGAGAGAAATGAATTACAGTAGGTATGGTAGATAGAAAAGATGGGAAGAGAAGGGAGGGGGTATAGTAGAGTATAGGAAAGGTAGCAGAATACAACAGTAACTAATAGGGCATTATGTAAAAATATGGATGTGTAACTGATGTGATTCTGCAATCTGTATTTGGAGTAAAAATGGGAGTTCATACCCCACTTGAATCTAATGTATGAAATATGATATGTCAAGAGCTTTGTAATGTTTTGAGCAACCAATAAAAAAAAGTAGCGATATATATGCCAATAGAATTTCATCATGAAATATATATAATCCACAGATTGAAAAATATTAATTTTACTGAACATGAAATTATGTATAATGTTATTCAACTAGGATGCTCACCCATAGGTTGAATTTTCAGTTCCAACAGCGTTTAGGAGGAGTGATCTCTTCTCTCAATTTGCATCTGCCAATTCAGCCACCTCACAAGTGTATACGAGTGATATCAGGTAGGATTCTATATGTGCATATAAAAATACATGTGCTGAATAGGCTACAGAGAAAGGGAGACAGGGATTCATATATTTGTTAATTTTAAAAACACATGTAGAACTATTTCAACAAAAAATTGGCTAGATTTATAACTCCTACAAAATATAATGCAAAAGGCAATTCCAACTATACACCATGCCTCCTTTGAACTGCTTGTGTTTCTTTTCTTTTTGGGTTATTTTTCACCATCATATTAGGATCATTAGTCAGAGTCTAGTAGGGTATGGGTTAGTGTCAGGGATTCAGTATTTCAAATGGAAAATTGAAAAATGAATCCAATATGTATGTAAATATGTGCTACACAAAAATCTTCTCACTCATATCCAGAACAATGCCTTGACATTACCTTCACCCAAGTAAGACACAATTATAGTAGAAAAGTGTGAAAATCTATGAATACATATATGGAATGGAATATCCTCGGGAGTTCACAACCTTGGAGGTGGTAGAGGCGTTTCCAAAAGTAAAGGACAGGGTAAACACTCCACAAACAAAGAGCTCTGCTGGCCTAAGACTTCTTGGAATACTGCCTCTGAGGTTGGGCACTTGAAATATATGTTGTTGTCATGAGCTTTGGCTTCCTTTGTAGTGAGATCATAAAAGCTGGGTCTGCTTCTATGTGACCTGGAAGACATGATTTCTTATTTTCCAATGAACATGAGGCAGCAGTGCTCAATTTTCTCTTTGTACGTAAACTATGTCCACTGGAGGCTAAGTGTCTCCCGGTGGCGACTGTGAAGACATTTGATCATCCTCCACTTTTCGTGGTGTTTCTTGCTGCTACACTGGGAATTTGGTACTTGTTTCACACAATATAAGAAGTTCATCTGGGATACAGTGCTGGAGCGTGTTCTGTCACGTGGGGTGGGTTAGCGTCTGCAGGAGAATGTACCAACCAGTCTTCTATCCCACATAGCTTGTCCCAATAACCATAGCAACCTGATTATTAACATTGCCCTGAAACCTCTCCACATAACAAGATGCCTTTACCTACAAGGGAATGGGGGCTGCGCCATATCAGTCACAAGCCATTTGTAAGCCGATAGCCGATCCACATGGCCCCACCTTGATGTTTCATCACATACCTGCCCACCACTACTGAAGGCCCACTACTCACCAGGCTCCAAATTCCTGGCATCTCGTATTCTACACCATTTTCATGAAACCCAGTCAAACAAGGCACTGTCTGGTATACACATGATCAGCAACAGGACATCCAAAGTTTCTGCAGTGCCACCTGGTCATGGGAATTTCAAAACTTTTATGGTATTTATCTAGCAATTTTTCAAGGATGAAGTTACAGGCACTGTGGGTTTCAATTCATTCAGGAACCGTTAAGTGTTGAGAAAGCTCATTTCAATGAATGCTCTGGAGAACTTTAAAGTCAAGGCTTCTCAAAGAGTTGCCAACAGGTCACATGAAGCCAGGCCAATTGACGTCTACAATGTGAGGTCCATGTGTGTTTTGAATCTCAACTATGGCTACCAAGTCTTTCAGAATAAAATCATGTGATATCCTGGCTGAGATACCCAGGCCTCTGTGGAAACCCACCCTGGGCCAAGATCTCAGTTTCCAAGAGTGAGTCTCATGCGTGGCCTCCTAAAATCCCAACACAATTCATGGCAATACTTCTCTGAGGTCAGTTCCAGAACTCAGTCTCTAAGGGTAAATCATACCAGATTTCAAGCCCAGGTGGACCCAGTCATCCCTTCCAACTGCCACAAAAATGACCAAAATTAAAATGAAATCACTCCCACAGGGCCATAATCTTTTTCCTTGTAGACACTCATCATAACCTCTAGATGGAGGTTTCAATGAGCACAAGGTAGTGTCCAAAATAAGCTCACTAGCCCCTCATTTCCCTAAAAACATGGTGGCCTGAACACTATTCCTGTGAACCAGGAGTGATCAAATATTCCTGCTGTTAAAGTGTTCCGCTTCTCCAATTTGAGGCCTACTGGCTGAAGCCTATAAATTCTTGATGTGATTTGGAGTCATGAGAAAACCCAAGCACATGTGGGCTAGCCTCTGCAGGGATTTCAAAGACTCATTTGACCCTAAGGATCCCTATTCTCACTTGATGGAGGTCAGGAACCTAAAACAAGAAGGCAAAAATATTCATCCACAATGACTTCTCTTTTGGTCATTTTGGTTTTGGAACCATATGGGATCTTTCTTTAGATCCATCAGGTGCTGAGAATCTAAGCCACAACCTCATTCAAGGACAAGAGGCTGATTCAGACACATTCCATTCCAAAGCAATTAAGCAAAGAGCCACAGGTGATGTCCATTCATTTCCATATGAAAACAGTCTTCTTAATGCTACACAACTGGGTGGCCTGAGGCAAAGACTTTCCTGATATTCAGGATAATAGAAACAGAAGTAAGCAAATGGCCCAAAGAAGGGTTTCTCCACTGAGACATTACTGGTCACACTGATATCTGAGTTTTCTGAGATGCTCCCATTCCCTTAAGCTATCCAGTACATGGCCATGTCACAGAGCCCTGTGGTGTTACATATCTGGGACTCAAAACCATGAGCCTATTCTGGAGAGTGGCTGGAAAACACGAAGAAAACAGGAACTTAAGAAGATAGTAGATGTTGCCCATCCATAAGGCAAGCTGCAGTCCATTCATCAATTGGGCAGTAAGAATGTGGGGAAGCTTTCAACTAGAGACAACGCTTCCATTGATGCATTCTCTTTTCTAATGTCTACAACAACGGATACACTGGGATACACAGACATAGAAACACTCACCATGTCAAAGGACTTACTAGAAATAGTCCACTCCAAACCAAATAAACCAACTTTCCTAGCTATTCTCAGAACATCAGAAAAAAACAAAAACTCACACCTACAATAGCAAAGGCGATTCTTTCACCCAAGTAGGTCTGTGATTATCCGAAGTGTCTTCTGACTGGTGGGCCATATTATGTTCCCCCAAAAATGGCCTGTCCTATTTCAGACCTGGTCTCCTTGGCCAATTCTGTGAAGTTGTCAGGAGCCAGTGGTTCGCCACTACCTACTTTCTCAGGAAAGGCCCCTCTTCCAAGCTCTGCTGGAATTTGGCCATCCTCACATCAGTAGGTACCAAGAAAGACTGACTATGTCTTTGGGAAAAACAAATAAGTTAGCCCACTGGGACTCGGAGTGAGACTGACTCTGGGTGCCTGGCTTCCGGGATCCCAAGTTCAGAGAATTCCATCACCAAGGAAGTGAAGTGAGGTCACTTATTTCAGGAACTGAATATGGTCACTGCCTTGGTAACCACTTTGTCCTAACAGTTGCTTCCAAGGTTCCTATGAGATGGAGGCTGCCCGAACATCCTGTGACACATTCAGAAGTTAGAATGGTATATCAACCATAGGCACCCAGGAACAGCTCTCCACACAGGCCTGCATAGGTCCATCTTCTCTACTTTAAGAAGGCAGAGGCTGATTCAGACACATCAATTCTTCCTGACCAGGTTGTTTGCCATGGAAGATGACTATTGCTCTCTCAGGTCCTACATAGCTGCCTACATATTCTCCAAGGATCATTTCTCCATGGATCTTTTAGGTTCTCAGCAGGTGGAAGATAATCTACATTCCTATATTGTAAGACCCACTCTGTCCCTGCTCTTCTGTAAGTTGTATTGAAGGAAGAGTGTATGGTTAGGGTTAATAATAGGTTCGATTTGGGTTACGAATCATTCTGCAGGATGAATAATGGCATTGGCAACCTGTGGTATTTACAAGAGTATATATGTGAAATATAACTATGAAAGCAGAAATCTAGGTAAGATTTGAAGCCCAGAAGGGCATTGGGGACTTGAGTGGGATACTTAGCCTTGAGTTATGTGCTGCACAGATGTCTCAAATAAATCAATATACACTGGCATCGGACCTTGTACTTTGGATGATTGAATGTTGAAGAGAACATCCAGTCAAAAAGCGATAATCGGTAGGATTAGGAAGGTAGTCGGTAGGTTTAGAAAGAAGAGTGAGTATAGGATTTGGACCAAAATTTCTTTAGCAATAGGGTTTTGGGTAGAGAGTGTAGGTAAATGTCAGTACATGTGAAGAGTCAGTCACAATGATGAACTGGGGAAAACATGTAGGAAAGCAGATATCAATAGAGACATTAGGAAATCAAGCAAAGTATAAAGTGTGTGATAGGCTTAGACATTTTCAACAGGTTTGAGGTTGAATATATAATATTAGGAAGAAACAAATATGTAGTCACCAATAGGATTGATATTTGAGAGCATTAGGCAACCTGGACATGGATGTTTTTAGTAATCCATGCTCACTTTCTATTTAGGCTTTGGTACAATTGTAAGTGTGACCTTTGCTTTTGGTGTCCAGAATATTTCTGTGATAAAATGTGTATGTAGATCAGGTGACATGAGTATTTCTTCTACCATTTCTTGGAGCAATATTTTGAAGACTTATAAATTAGTATGGTCGTACAAAGAGGTGTACCCTATTTCTATGAATATACACATAATGCATGAATAGACCATACTGTGAATAAATAATATAACTGGATCCACTGTAAATAATGGATTGAATAGATATCTGAAAATATATAAGAAATGTTATACTGATATACAATCATTCATTCCAACCAGTTATATATCTAATGATCATCTTAGGGTTATGGTTTATCATGAAGGGTTTGTGAGTTTTGTTTCAAAATTGATTATGGAAATAAAAAATAATATATTTGGAAAAAAAGTCTCATGAATAGACCAGTAAAGAAACATAGAGGAATACATGTGTTCTGGAGCAGGAAGTGATTGAAAGTGAAACAAATGCCTATAAATTTGCCAACTAGTGAATCAAATATATATTCTATGATGTACATAAACTGAAGAAATAGTAATGTACCAGTGTGGAATAAAAATTAACGTCAAAATACACATCATGTTCCATAGTAACCTACATGCATTGATGTTAAACTGGGTTAGTTAATGTAGACATATTAGGATTTGTATGCACCTTTCACTGAAGTTAGTTTTCAGTACTAGGAAACAAATATGTATTTCGGGTGGATGAATATTTCTAAGAATAATCTTGTGAAAAGTTGATTATTAATCCACCTACATGAACATGAATGAATTTAGGGATTGTATATAAGACACATATATTTCATATTTTTAAAAATCTGGAGAGTATATATATATATATATATATATATATATATATATATATATATACACACACACACACACACACACACACACACACACACACAAACATAGACATTAATAAGTAGCAATATATATGCCAATCGAAATTCATCATGAAATATATATCATAAAGATGCAAAAACATTCATTTTACTGAACATGGGTTTATGTATTATGTTGTTCTACTGGGAAGCTCACCCATAGGTTGAATTTTCAGTTCCAACAGGGTTTAGGAGGAGTGATCACTTCTCACACTTTGTATCTGCTATGTCATATAATTCACAAGAATGTACGTGTGATACCATGCAGGATTCTATTTGTGCATATAAAAATACATGTGCTGAATAGGCTCCAGAGAATGGGAGACAGTAGTTCACATATTTGTTACCTTTGAAAACACATCGAGAACTATTTCAATTAAAAATTGACTAGATTTATAACACCTACCCTTTATCATGCAAAAGGCAAGTCGAACTCTGAACTGCATGTACTTATATACTGTTTGGGTTATTTTTCTCCATCTTATTAGAATTAGTAGTCAGAGTCTAGTAGAATATGTGTTAGTGTCAGGGATTCAGAATTTCGAATGGAAAATAGGAAAATTAATCCAATGTGTATGCAAATATGTGCTACAAAAAATCTTCCCACTCTCATTCAGAACCATGCCTTGACATTACCTTCACCCCAAGTAAGACACAATTAGAGAAGAAGAGTTACAAAAACTGTGATTACATTTCTGGAATGGAAAATGCTCAAGAGTGCACAAACTTCGAGGTGGTATAAGAGTTTCCAAAAATAAGGACAAAGTACACACTCCACAAACATGGAGCTCTGCTTGCCTAAAACTTTTTGAGAAACTGCCACTGAGGTTGGGCACTGAAATATAGGTTGTTGTCACGAGTTAAGCTTCCTTTGTAGTGAGAACCTCAAAGCTGGGTCTGCATCTATGTGACCAGGAGGACAAAGTTTCTTATTTTACAATGAACACGAGCAGCAGTGCTGAATTCTCTCTTTGTAGGTAAACTGTGGCCACTGGGCGCTTAGTGTCTCCCCGTGTGGACTGTGAAGCCATATGGTCATCCTCCATTTCGTGGTGTTTCTTTCTGCTGCACTGGGAGTTTGGTATTTGCTTCACGAAATACAAGGAGTTCAACTAGGACAAAGTGCAAGAGGGAGTTCTGTCACGTGTGGTGGGTCAGGGTCTGCAGGATGATACAAGAACCAGGCTTCTATCCCACATAGCTTGACCCCTTGACCATAGCAACCTGATTCTGAACAATGTCCTGAAATATCTCCATATAACAAGTTGCCTTTACACGGAAGGTTCTGCTGGCTGCGCCATATCAGTCACAAGCCATTTGGAAGCCAATGGCAGATCCAAATGGCCCCACACATATGTTTTATCACATACCTGCCCAACACTGCTCTAGGCCAACTACTCAACAGAGTCCAACTTACTGACATCTCTGTTCTACACCATTTACATGATACCCAGTAAAACAAGACACTGTCTGGAACATTCATGATCAGCAACATGTCATCCAAAGGTTCTCCAGTGCCACCTGGTGATGGGAATTTCAAAAATTTCATGGTATTTATCTAGCCATTTTTCAAGGATGAAGTTGGAGGCACTGTGAGTTTCAATTCATTCAGAAACCATTAGATGGTTAGGAAGCTCATTTCAATGAAAGCTCTGGAGAACACTCACAGGTAAGGCTTCCCAAAGAGTGGTGAAAAGATCACATGATGTTTAGCTCATTTAGCTCTACAATGTGAGGTCCATATGAGTTTTGACTCTCAATGATGGGTGCCAAGTCTTTCAGAATAAAATCATGTGGTATCCTGGCTGAGAGGCCCAGTGCTCTGTGGAAAGCCACCCTGGGCATAGAACTCAGTTTCCAAGGGCGACAGTCATGCCTGGCTTTCTGAAACCTCAACACTATTCATGGCAATACTTCTGTGAGTTCAGTTGCAGAACTCAGTCTCTAAGGGAATCACACCAGAGTTCAAGCACATGTGGACCAAGTCATCTCTTCTAACCGCCACCCAAATGACCACAATTTAAATTAAAAGACTCCAACACACATAATAACCTCTGGCTAGAGTTTTCCATGAGGGGGACAGCTCAAGTCCGTGTCCCAAATAAGCTCTCTTGCACCTAAATTGCCTAATTCAGGGTGGCATGGACACCCTTCTTGTGAACCAGGAGAGATCAAATAGGCCTCCCATTAATACTGCTCCACTTCTTCAATTTGAGGTCAACTGACTGTGGGGTTTGGATTCTTTATGTGAATTGGAGTCTTGAGAAAACCCAAGCAACCATGGGCTAGCCTCTGCAGAGCTCTGAAGATCTCATTTTACCCAAAGGATCCCTATTCTGACTTGATGGAGTTCAGGAAAGTTACAGAGGAAGGCGAGAGACTTCATCCACAAGGACTGCTCTTTGGCCATTTTGGTTTTGGATGTACACATGGGATCTTTCTTTATATCCATCAGAAGGTGAAAAACTAAGCCACAGCCTCACACAGGGCAAATAGGCTGATTCAGACACATCCTCTGCAAAACAATTAAGCAAGGAACCACAGGTAATACCCATTCATTTCCATTTGAAAACTGTTTTCTTCAGGCTTCACAAAGTGGTGGCCTGCGGAAAAGACCTTCCTGACATTCAGGGCAACAGAAGAAAAGGTAAGCAAAAAGCCCCAAGCATGGTTTCTCCACTGAGACTTTACTGATCACACTGATATCTGAGTTTTCTGAGATGCTCGCCATTCCCTTTAGCTATCTAGTACATGGTCATTTCACAGAGCTTCGTGGTTGTACATATCTTAAACACAAAACCATGAGCCTATTCTGGAGAGTGGCCAGAATTCAGGAAGAAAACAGGATCTTAGGAAGATAGTAGGTGTTGCCCATCAATAAGGCAAGCTGCAGTCCATTAATTAATTGGGAAGGATGAATGCTGGGAAGCTTTCTACCTGACAGGACATATTCATTGATGCATTCTCTCTTCTAATGTCTACAACCACGGGCGAAGTGGGATACACTGACATAGAAACACTCGCGTTGTCAAACGACTTACTAGAAACCGTTCACTCCAAACAAAACAAACCTTCTTTCATACCTATTCTCAGAACATGAGACAAAAACCACAAACTCACACCCACATCACAAAGGCACCTCCTTCCCCCATGTAGGTCTGTGACTATCCGGAGAGTCCTCTGACTGGTGGGCCATACTATGTTCCCAGAAATGGCCTGTTCTGTCTCAAATCTGGTCTTCTTGGCCAACTCTGTGAAGTTTTCAGGATCAAGTGGTGAGTCAATGCCTACTTTCTCAGGAAAGCCCCCTCTCCATAGCTTTTCTTGCATTTGGCCATCCTCACATCAGTAGGTCCCAAGAAAGACTGAGTCTGTCCTTGGTAAATCAAAATAAGTTTGACAACTGGGACTGGGACCGGGACTGGCTCTGGGTGCCAGGCTTCCTGGATTCCAAGTTCAGAGAGTTCTATCACCATAGAAGTTAGGTGAGGTCACTTCCTTTAGGAACTGAATTTGGTCACTGCCTTGGCAACAACTTTGTCCTAACAGTTGCTTCTAAGGTTCCCATGAGAAGGAGGCTGCCCCTACTTTCTGTGACACTTTCACAAGTTAGAATGGTATGTCAACCATTGGCATGCAGGAGAAGCTCTCAACACATCCCTGCTTTGGTCCATCTTCTCTACATTAAGAAGAGAGTGGCTGATTCAGACACATCCCTTCATCCTGAGCAGGTTGTTTGCCATGGAAGACTTTTGCTCTCTCAGGTCCTTCATAGTTGACTACATCTTCTCCAGGGATCATTTCTTCATGGACCTTTGAGGTTCTCAGCAGGTGGAAGATCCTCTATATTGCTGTATTTTAAGACCAACTCTGTCCCCGCTCTTCTGTAAAATTAGATTGAGAGAACAGTGTATGGTTAGGGTTAATAACAGGTTCAATTTGGGTGAGAAAAGAAACTACATGGTTGAGCAAACAGGGTCCTACAGTTAACAATAATATGAGAATTATTAATGGACCAGCCTGGGTGGATAAAAGCGTAGTTAACCAGGTGGACTATGTGAACCAAGACTCAAACCTCCCTTTGGGGGCCTCTGTCTTTCTTTGACCCTCTTCAAGTCGTTTTCTTAATTTACCTATAGATTCTTTTACAACTCCAGTATTGTCGGCATAAAAACATCATTCTTTCCTCAATGCAAGCAAAAAGGCACCCTTCTCTCATGAAGAGGAGGGCCAACACTCGCCTGCTCTGTAAACAACTTCAGAGAGAGAGAGGTTAAAATTCCTGTAAAGCTGTGATGCGGTTTTTAATGTCTTTAAGGTTTGGTCTATTTCTGCTTCTAATTGTGTCTTTGGTGTGTCTCATGGACTAGGGCATTTGTTCCTGTGCCCACCGCTTTAGCAACTATTATTCCTAATAGGATGGCTAAAGTGAGGGATACAGGTTCCTGGTGGAACCGGGTTGTATGCCCCCCTATTTGATCTTTAAATGAACCTGCATCCTGATAGAGCACTCTCGAAAACATCTGCATCATTACATAATTAATCGCATCTATTGACCAATTTATGAAAACATAAATAATGTTAAAGTGTATAGAATTATACTGTTGTAGGGATGGACAAGGAAAGGCACCTAAGATAGCACCAAAGACAGGAAAGCAGTTTTATTTGGTCGCATCCGTATTTAGAGGGCATTGCTTCTGTTGTAATCAATTAATCCACTGAACCAAAAGTTTTGGTAGTTTTAGTATTTGTACCCAACATGTAAGGGAAGGGGCTCAGAAGTTCACAGTCTGCAGAAATTTACACAAATCAGTTTTTGTTTCTGTTTTTTTCCTCTGTTCTGTGCACGTTAACTTTTCAAGGACACCTTGGAACGGGAGAGCTTTTTTGTCTCTTTTTTTTCCTCCTTGCCAGCTGTCACCATGGAGCCCAGTTGGTAACTTTTTTATCTTAGAAATGTAGCCATCTCTGTGAAGCCCCAGCTCAAGGCCAGAGTCCTTGTTCACATATTTTGTGAAAAACTGGTAAGGCGATGTCTAGCTTAGGGGTGGTGATTTTTCCAGCCAGTGGCCAAGTAGAACAGGGCAACACGAAGAGTGGAAGTTTATCTCCATTGAACTTTTTCAGAGGGACTCTTTTGCTGAAAGACCTAAAGTAAGCCTTGGTGAAGACTTCTGGAGAAGGTCATTTAAGACATTTCTGTGGACCTGGTACAGAGGGGGATGACAGGGAAGGCGATGCTGAGAGCAGCTCTGTGGATCTGAGAATGAGGAAGGAGAGATGCCAAAGAATAATGGGAAAGCGGTTTGGGATTTTCATAGAACAAAAACTTGAGCAGTAGAACAGGTAGAGCAGAGGGGAAGACGGGAGTGAGTATTCCAAAAAGCCTGTGAGGGACTTTAAATTCTTAGAACCTGTTTTCAGTGATGACAAATCAACTTTAAAGGTCATTTTCATTACATCTTAGATAGGGGTCTGAGGGCTCTTCTCAGCTGGTTTGAGCTTTGGCTAAGCTTGCTAGAGGACTTGGTGGGACCTAGTGCAGACACTGACAGGAAAAGAGAGGAGTGAGTGGGTGGATGGGTACCTCGGTACCTGCTTCCTCAGCAAGGGGGCAATGTTCTGAGATCCAGCGGAGGTTTGGGTTTTTGATCTAGTAATTGGAGGGGAGAAATCAGGTTGCTGAGGTGGGAGTGAAAGCAGAGAGTCTAGAGCAGAAGGCTGAGTGTGAGGAACTATTGGCGAAGCATAGTACAGGATGTGAGCGCAGGAGGAAAAAGGATTCCACATAGGGGAATTTCCCCCTTTTGAGCACTTGCCAAAGTTAAAAATGTCATGCAGAATTTGAAGATCTAGAGAACCCTCTGGGCGCCATAGTTTTTGGTTGTCTAATTGGTAATATGGCCAATGCTGTGTACTGAATTTGATGAGGAGTTTGGGTTCCACCAGGCAGCCCCTGTATGCTCACATCCCCATGACTTACACAAGAAGTCGGCTTTTCCCCCACAAAGCCATGGCTGTTTGTCGCTTTGATAGTCTGCCGGGCATACATAGTAATATAGGCTAGCCAACCTGCATCTGGCTCGCGTGTCCCTGCATCCATAATGTTTGTTTCAATTATCTATGGTATGGAAGGGATTTAATGAAATTTTAGTGAGATCCTCTTCATCAGGTATATCTCAAAAGGAAAGACCTCCACCGAGCTGAAAAATGTCTGGGTGGAGAGATAGCCACCACATCCCTAAGGGGGCCGTTAAGGTCTCTTTAATGGTTCTATTTATTTTTTCTACCTGTCCTGAGTTCTGGGATATATAAGCATAATGTAACCTCCAATTAATCCACAGGGTCCTGGTTAACACCTGACTTACCTGGGCCATGAACACCAGTCCATTATCAGTCCATTAGGCAGATCGTATCTTGGAAAAATATCTTTCAGGATCTTCTTGAAAACCATTTGCGCCTTTTTTTTTTTTTTTTTTTTTTTTTTGTGTGTGTGTGTGTGTAAGGCTTCAATCCATCCTGAAAATGTATCTACAAAGACTAGGAGATATTTAAGTCCATACCTTGCTGGCTTAATTTCAGTAATGTCCACTTCCCAGAATTGTCCTGGTCTGGTTCCTCATAGGTGCTTTCCTCTAGGAAACTTGGAAGGGTAAGCATTACCCAATTGACGGACCCGACAGGCTTTTGTTACCCGTTCAGTTATTTCCTTTCACTGTGAGTTGGTTAGTGGAAAACTCTGTTCTTAATCCTACAGTAATGCCTGCAGTTTCTTTGAACCAAGGTGAGTGAGTTGATGTGCATTTTTAACGTAGTGTAGGGCTTGCTGTAATTGCAGGCTGAGCTCAGTGAAGTTGAGGTGTTCAGTGTCAGTGTCCTTAGATGTTATCAAAAACTTCCTGGTACTCAGGGTTCCATTGGAATTGGGCATCTTCCTTTAACAGCTGTATAAAGGAGCAGCTAAGGATGCAAACCCAGGTATCCATAACCTGCAAAAGCCAGCAGTCCCAAGAAATTCTCTGAGTTGTCTGCTGTAAGATGGGGGTGGTATCTACACAATGGTTTGTTTTCTGGGCTCAGTGAGCCATCGTTTACTGCCCCTAAGGGAATAGCCCAGGAAGATTACTTCATGCTAGCAAATTTGGGCCTTTTTGGCCGAAACTCTATACCCGAGTTGAGCAAGCGCATATAATAGTGCTTGGGTCCCAGACTCACAGTTTTCCTTGGTGTTGGCTGCCAGTAGCAGGTCATCCACGTATTGAAGCTGGGTAACTTCAGGGTGCGTAGTTCTGAAGTTGTTGAGATCTCTGTGGAGGGCTTCATCAAAGAGAGTGGGGGAGTTTTTGAACCCCTGTGGGAGTCTAGTCCAAGTTAGTTGACCAGACGTTTTGGTTTCTGGGTCTACCCACCCGAAAGCAAACAGCAACTGACTATATTTATGCAGAGGCAAGCAAAAGAAAGCATCTTTTAAGTTCAGAACAGTATATAATTTCCGCTCAGGGTTCAGAGTGCTAAGCAGATTGTACGGATTAGGTACCGTGGGGTGAATGTCCTGCACTCTTTTGTTGATCTCTCTTAGCTCTTTAATGGGGCGATAGTCCCCGGTTCCTGGCTTTTTTTTTTTTTCTAGTAGCAGGGGAGTGTTCCAGGCCGATTGACAGGGCCTTAGGACTCCTAAGGCCAGATATTTCTGAATATGGGGCCTTATCCCACCTTTAGTTTTTTTGCTTAGAGGATATTATTTGACATTGATTGGGGAGACTGAGGTTTTTAACTCCACTGTTATTGGAGGTTGTTTCACGGCCAGACCTAACACCGCAGTTTTTGCCCAGGCATCAGAGAGTTCCATTACCAAGGAAGTGAGGTGAGGTCGCATCCTTCAGGAACTGAATGAGGTCACTGCCTTGGCAACCACTTTGTCCAAACAGTTGCTTCCAAGCGTACCATGAGAAGGAGGCTGACCCTACTTTCTGTGGCACTTTCACAAATTAGAATGGTATATAAACCATAGGCACCAAGGAACAGCTCTCCACTCAGGCCTGGTTTGGTCCATCTTCTCTATATTAGGGAGAGAGCCTTTAGTCCCGGGAGCATTGCAGTGAACCTCCGCACTAAAACTATTAGCAAGCACCTGATGGAGGAGGCCTCCATAGGTAAGTGGCGCCTTTATAACATCTGATATCCGTTTAAGGGAGATCTCTTCTGATGACAGAGATGTGGCCTGGGGAGACTCACATATACTCCTGTCCAGGACAGTAAAAAGAATCATTCTGTCCTCTGTTCTGTTCTGTAGGAAATTCCTCTGGAAGTGTAGAGAGGTGCCCACGGGCACGCACGCGCTCGTACCCTGGAGCTTTAGCAAGATCTTGCACTGTACCACTGTTTTTCTGTTTAGGCACCGGGTTTCTGTTTTTCTTTGTGTGTGTGTGTGTGTGTTTTGTTCTGCGTTCTATTTTTTTTGTTTGTTTGTTTGCTTTTGTTCATTTTGTTGTATGATTTCAGTGGTAAAAACTTAAGGATATTGGACGTGAAAATGGGTAATAAAGAGAGTAAGCCTGACACCCGTTTGAACTGTGTTTTAAGGAACTGCGATGAACTTTACCCCCCTTTGTTAAGCAGGATGATAGAAGCCCCTAGCTGGCTGCCTGGAGCACACCCATTGCAGAGGGCAATGCCTGCTGGGGACCTAAGAACTGAGTATCTCCCAGGTTAACAAGTGAAACTCCTTTAAAACCCCTTGTCCCTCCAGATCAAGAGAGTCACAAAATTTGGCAGAGTCCCCTGTGTTTCTCCTTTGTTAGCAAAGCAATTAACCTCCCCTTTTCTTTTTCTCAGAACCCATTCCTCATTATTTAATTGGTATAAATTGGCTTCTAGGTCAGGAACCGAACTTTAAGTTACAAATTTGGTATCCCCCCTCCGCCCCAGAACTTTTTGAGAGCTGTCTACTGAAATGTTAGGAGATGTAGCTTGCTTGGGGTGGAACTGAACCAGAGGAGCTAATCCTGTAAGTAAAAGGAGGGACTGAGGGACCCCCAGCAGCTGCCAAAGCCCTGTTGATTCAGGGAATACCCTCCTTCCTTCCGTGCACTGTAAGAATTACGCCACCTCTGTCTTGTTAAAAAAGAGAAAAAGAAAAAGGGGACACTAAATTCATTAAAGTCACCATATAGACACTTTATTTTACATTTCAGGTTGCCCCTCTGTTAAAACATCTGGTCCCCCCCATGGTGCCACTGGTGTAGTAGATTTTTATGGTGCCACTGGTGTAGTAGATTTTTCTCTTATCTGCTCTGGTTTAAAGGATTCTGTCTGGCAACCATAGTCTCTACCTCCTTTCTGTCTGTCTTGTGTCTTTGTTTCTGGTCCTTTAAGACATGTGCAATAATGTGTTGATATTATAAAATTTTTCTTGGGAATGATCTTAGCTGAATGTGTGTCTAAATGATGATGTTTTATCATAACAAACTGGTATCTGAATGGGTTTTTGAAGCATTGCACAATCTTGCAGTTAAAAGTCGGGTTTAGGTAATTGTTTAGTTTAAGATTTCAGGTAATTCATGCCAGAGAACTCAAATACTTAGGATGGAAAACTGAAGAACTCTACTTCCAATTGGCAAGTAACTTCCGAATCATTCAGTCTTTTTTTTTTTTTAACCAATTTTGATTTCGGTAGCCAGGGAAAATGTCACTGTGTGTACCAGTGCATTAATTTGGACAAGGATAGTAAACCATAGTATGGTATCTGTTGACAAAATAAGATGTAAAGACATAAAATTTTGTGAATTGTATCTTAAACTTGTATCATAATTTTCAACACCCGAACCTGAAAATTATGGTTAAAATGCCTTAGGCCTGAGGTGTCTGCTCAGAATAGTAGTTTTTTCCTGCTCCTTCCAGACCTCAGCCATGACTTATGTTGAAATGCAAATGAAAGAAGCCTGCAAGCTTAGTAGGAGACTGATTTGATGCCTAACGGAAAAAAAAGTAAATTGTATGGTATTTACTAATTACTGGCCAGTCGTTTTTTCTAGGACTCTTATTTTTTTCCTTAGATTCTGTATTTTCTTTTTGAGCTCATGATTCTGAGCATGCAGACCTAGGTTAATGTTTTTCTGATCAGTTCTATCTTTGACCAACTGTGGACTTTTTGAAACATTGCAATAAAAATTTAACCTGCGAAAAACTACAAGGCCTTTACTATTACTATGTGTGTACAATTTTGTTATGTGTTGTCTGTCTATATATACATATGTTCGTATATCATATATATGATACACAAATTAACATATATAAGGAGCGCTCATAAAAAAAGCGCTCATAAAAACAAATTTTAAAAAGTGGATCCAAAGATCTTTAGTTCACGTGGTTTAAATGTTAAAATTTAAATTGGATAAACAGATAAAAATAAATGTTTTTAAATTTAAGCTTACAAATTTTTCTAGGTGTTCAAAAATCTAATAAAATATTAATATCTACAAAACGTCTAATGTGCCTTGGTTCTAGGACATTTTCTTCAACATAAAAATGGTTTACACTGTTCAATACATTTCTCTAATATTTTGATAAATAAGTAAAGTAAATTTGATATGGGATTACTCATTCGTGAGTACTTTTGTTAGATATCTGATTCATTTACTAAGGTCTGTATGAGTTTTTACTAAACTCTATATAAGATTTTAAAAATCAGTCATGTGTTAATGAGACAAAAATTTTTTGAAACATAAGTTTACCCATAACATTGTGTTTATTAAGTTTTATTTTTTCTAGAGCAAGGAACCATAAAAATTAAACAACTTATTAAATCAGAACTGTTATTTTAGAGCACTGTACTGCCATTTCTTTAAAAGGTAAACTTGGTTAATGTAGAAACATCAATGTAATTGTGATGCTCTTAATGTTTTCATATCTTACAGGTATGCAAGTCTGTAAGGTAGAAACTTTAAAAGAGCATTATATCAAGCTGGTGTTCTGAAGTTGTATGGTAAAAAAAATATATTGGAGATTTATTTACCTGTTATCAATAAGATATGTAAAGTTTCATGTTACTTTTTACATTGTGGAACAATTTAAATGTATTTTTAAGTTAATGAGAGCCTAATCTATGTAAAAGTTGAAAACTTTCAGGCTTTCTTTAATTCATATTTTAAATGTGATATCATATGGTGTTAGGTAATGTTCATGAGACCGCAATTTATGTAAACTTTGTCAAATGATATTTAAAAATAAAGATCAGCTTTAGAACTAAAATACTTAAGATTTATAAAGAGCCCTGCCTTACCTGAGATAAGGCTGTGTGTCCCATCTTACTATATGTGAGAATGACTACGAAACCAGTAGGTCAGATAATATTTCTTTAAAGTTATGTTAAAAACCTAAAAAAATGTCAAGATTCCTAGGATCTAAAAGAGGGGATATAAAGTAATACTCAGCCAAAAAATTTAGGGTAGCTATTACACGAACTAAGTATTTTTACTTTTGTTAATTTTATTTTGAAATTTTCTTATAAGTGATCTAAAGATTCCCTGTTAGTTGCTTTAAGAACACAACATGGGTTTATTCAAGATAATAAGTCATCACCTACAATACAGACAGAATAATACAGATCCCAATTAATTAAAAGATAATTATAAAGTTATAGACATTAAAGTCCAGTACTCTTAATATAAGGCTGTTAAAATGTATTTGCTGGATTTTTAAGATTAGGATTTAAAATTAAAGTTAAATGAAAAGGGCCAAGAAAACCAATATTTTGGCTCTTACCCTCTGAGTCAATCTGAATCCAGGGAACAGGGGACTTCTCTAAAGAGCTTTTCAACTCTGAGCCACATAACCTCCTGATCAGGGAGATTAATGAGACCACTGGAGAACAGAAAGCCAATCAGTGCATTTGCTACGAGAGTCATCAGAGAAAGGAGATATCCCTGATGCTTCTGAGGGAAGCCAAATGGTCAAGCAAGACCTGGACCCACCTAGCGCAAATGGCACTAGCAGAATTGAAAATCTGCTCTCGTTTTTCCAGAATTGACTCCCATAAAGCTCAGCTGACTGTTAACAATAGATAGAAACAAAAGTCCGTTTGACTGCTTCATCTTAAACACTTTGGAAAGACAGTAAAGACCAAAATACAGCCATTCCTGGGCATTTTAAATAATAATAATATAATAAAATAATAATAATAATAATAATAATATTTTAAGGTATGCACTTTATTTTAGCCTCCCAAAATAAGTAAGACTGGAGGCTACAAAGAAGGATTCTCAGACAGGAATGCCTGATACTTATAAAAAAGAGACTATCAAGAAGAGCTGCCACAGGCAGAAATTTCTAATTTAAGGCCTGCAGATATTCCTAACCTACACAGGTAGGCTTGGTGTTTGCTAGTACGATTATCCAGCCCTGAGTAACAGAATTAAAGGTTTCTCTATTAGACATAGAGGTCATACCAAAAAAAAGGATTTTACAAGATCAGATGACATTAAATTGTTAAACTGTATCTTACGGGGAGGGACAACTGTAACACTAAAAGTTAAATATTAATTTGATAGTCCTGATAACTGGGGATATTAAAGACTGGTGAGGGAACTTCCATACAGTGACATGTTCCAGCTGCTGCAACATTTATTCAGTACTCATGGTTTTTGTTTCTCTCATAGAAGAACCCATCCCCAGATGACTTTACAACCTGTTCTTCCCCAACCAGACTTCAATCCGAACTGACTTCTAAAAGGCAACTCATGTCCCCCAACTGACTTATAAAAGGCAACTCATGTCCCTCACGCCCACTCACTTCACCCTGTCTCAGGTCAGAAGAAGAAATAATGATTGACTCCACTCTTCTTACAACAATGAAGAGAAAGATAAATAGACTATCAATATAAGTAATTAATTAAGTCAGGTAAAATCAGGGAGATCGGTTTTGGGTGAGTTCTAAAAATTTGGAGAATCTTACCTGAGGGATTAAAATTTCCTCAGTGCTCTTCCCGTAATCTATTAAAGATTTGAAAGGGACACAGAGAAAAGGGGGAAATGTCAGACCCAACCTGATCTTTTATTAAAATTTGGAGCCATCTTGCCACAAAGCCATGAAAAGATAATTTTGGCTTTACCATAAATTACTGCAAGTTCTGAACCTGCTTGAAATGCCTGCCCGTGCCTTGAACTCACGCATGCCCAGCTCTCTGACCAGATAGCAGCCCTCTCTGAAACTTTAGTGACACATCATAAATATTTGCCTTCTCTGGCCAGACAACATCCCTCTCTGAGGCTCTAATGGTCCTCTGAATTCTGATGTAGGGACAGCAAAAAAAATCTAAACTACCATTAGTGTGATGCTTGTCAGAGTTCTGTTATCTGTAACACCCCTTTTGTGTAACTTTCTGGGCTATAAAGCTGGGCTGTAGGAAAGCTGGGGTTGCTGTCTTGTTCTGGCTGTTTTGGGAGGGGAGGCAGCATGAAAGGTGGAAATAATAAGATTAATTTAATTTGATTTTAATTAGAGTCAGTGGTCTTTTCTTGTGTCCTGGTCTAACAGTTAACACTCCAAAAACATGGAGCTCTGCCGGCCTAAAGACTTCTTGAGGAACTTCCTCTGAGGTTGGGCACTTGAAACATATGTTGTTGTAAGGAGCTTTAGCTTCCTTTCTAGTGAGACCATCAAAGCTGGGTTTGAATCTATGTGACCTGGAGGACATGGTTTCTTGTATTCTAATGAACATAAGGCAGCAGTGCTGAATTTTCTCTTTTTAGGTAAACTGTGGCCACTGGGTGCTAAGTGTCTTCCCGTGTGGACTGTGAAGCCATTTGTTCATCCTCCACTTTTTGTGGTGTTTCTTGCTGCTGCACTGGAGGTTGGTATTTGCTGCATGAAATACAATGAGTTCAACTGGGACCCAGTTTTGGAAGGAGTTCAGTCACTTGTGGTGTGTCAGGGTCTGCAGGAGAATGCAACAACCAGGTTATATCTCACAGAGCTTGCCCCCTTGTACATAGAAATCTGACTCTGAACTTTGCCCTGGAACCTCTCCATGTAAGAAGATGCCTTTACATAGAAGGGTCTGCTGGATGCACAATGTCAGTCACAAGCCATTTGGAAGGCAATGGCAAATCCTCATGGCCACACCACAGATACATTATCACACACCTGCCCACCACTGCAATAGGCCCACTACTCAGCAGGCTCCAACTTACTGGCATCTTTGTTCTACACCATTTTCATGAAACCCGGTCAATCTTGGCATTCTCTGGTACACTCATGATCAGCAACAAGACATCCAAAGGTTCTCCAGTGCCACCTGATTATTGGAATTTCAAAAATTTCATTGTATTTATCTAGCTTTTTTTCATGGATGAAGTTGGAGACACTGTGGGTTTCAGTTCATTCAGGAACCATTAAATGGTGAGGAAGCTCATTTCAATGAAAGCTCTGGAGAACTCTCACAGGCAAGTCTTCCCATAGAGTCTTCAAAAGGTCACATGAAGCCAGGCCCATTGAGGTCTTCAATGTGACGTCCATGGGTGTTCTGACTCTCAACTATGGCTGCCAAATCTTTCAGAATAAAATCATATGATATCCTAGCTGAGATTCCAAGGCTCTGTGGAAAGCCACTCTGTCCTTGATCTCAGTTTCCAAGGGCGAATCCCATGCGTGGCCTCCTTAATTCTGAACACAGTTCATGGCAATATTTCTCTGAGATCAGTTCCAGAACTCAGACTCTAAGGGGAATCACACCAGAGTTCAAGCCCAGGTAGACGCAGTCATCACTTCCAACCACCACACAAATGACCACAATTAAAACCAAAGCACTCCCACAAGGCCCTCATCTTCTTCCATATAGACACTCATCATAACCTGTGGCTTGAGGTTTCCATGAGGGGATCAGTTCAAGAAGGATCCTTAGATCCAAACCTCCCCCGGGACCTTTTTAACTACTGGCAGCGTCTGAAAAAGTGGAGGAAGATTCCCTGCATTGAAGGTTTTAGCCTTCCCACACAGCACCTTGTCTCTGCTCCTCCTGCCCTCCCGCTCAGGTCCTCTTTGCTTGCAATCCCCTCTCTTCCCCTACTTCTACTTCTGACTTCACAGATTCTTCCTCATTCGACCCAGCAGATGAACCCCCACCTTATCCCCAGCCCCATCTGCCCCTTCTCTTCTGCTATACCCTCCTCATCCTCTGCCTGATTCCATGGATCCTCAGCCTTCCATTTTATCCCCCTCCCCTCCGTCCTCTTCTGCCTGCTCTACCTCCTCCTCTTCCAAAGAGACACTCCCTTCCCCTTCCTCTCTTTCCTGTCCGCCGCCTGCCTCTTTCAGTCCTCCTGTTACCAGGTCTAAAGGACTCCTTCCCACCCCTAAGACAATCGCACCCCTTCGTTAGGTAGCTGGTCCCGAGGGTGTCATCAGAGTCCACGTGCTCTTCTCCAGGTCAGACATTACTCAGGTAGAGAGGAAGTTAGGCTCAATCACCACTAAACCCACCACTTACATACGGGAGTTTCAATGGGTCCTGCAAGCATATAGCCTCACTCTTCATGACATATACATGCTCTTGGCCAATACACATCTCCCCGAGGAAAGGCAATGGGTCTGGGAGCTAGCCCAAGCCCATGCTGATGAAAATCATAGGACCAATCCTAACCACCCCACGGGCCCTCATGCTGTCCCAGAGCAGGATCCCCTATGGGATTACAACACCCCTGAAGGCTTACAGACTCATGACCTTTTTACATCCTGCCTCTTGGCGGGCCTGAAAAAGGCCACCTGCAAGGCTGTTAACTTTAAAAAGGTGCAGGAGGTCATTCAAAGGAAGGAGGAAACACCTTCAGAATTCCTGGATAGACTAACCAAGGCCCTTCAACAGTGCACATAACTCGACCCAGAAACCCCTGATGGCCGTCATGTCTTAATGACATATGTTCTGGCCCCAAAATACTCTGACATTAAAGCCAAGCTTAAAAAGCTTGAACAGGGCCCTGCTACTCCTCAGACCAAAATCCTCGCTGTCGCTTTAAAGGTTTTTCATGGTAGAGAGGATGAAAGTGATTGCCGTAGGCAGAGAGCTGAAAATGCCAAATTCCAAATGTTGGCCCAGGTCATTCAGAGAAGGCCATCACCAAGCCGTCCCAATGTGACACCCCCTGGAGCTTTCTTCAAATGTGGTAAGGATTGTCCATCGCCGAGAACACCTTAAAACCCCTGCCCAACATGCCATCAAAGGAGACACTGGGGGGCAGACTGCCCAACAACCCGGAAGGGAGGTTGGTCAGCCACCCGGCAACCCCAGCCTCTCCTGGGCTTGGCAGAGGAGGATTGATGGAGCCCTGGGCCTTCCCTCCAGACTATTACCATCAAGAATCAAGAGCCTAGGGTCACCTTCCTGGTGGATGGACGCTTCATTACCTTCCTCTTGGATATTGGTGCCACTTTTTCAGTCTTGAGGGAGTATTGGGGTCCTACCACACCCTCAAAAACTCCTATTGTCGTGGTAGGAGGTAAACGTATTTTCCCTCAAAATCCCTTTTGTCCTTCACTCACTCCTTTCTCGTTATGAGCCATTGCCCCATTCCGCTTCTGGAAAGGGACATACTCTCACTATTAAAAGTCACCATTCACATATCACCCCACACCTCTCCTACCTCTCATTTCCTCATGATGTTCCTAGGGGCAGATACACCTCCTTCATGCACTCTCCCACGACTATCTAAACCAGTTAACCCTGAGTTTTGGGACACAACTACACCCTTTATGGCTAAATGCAGTCCTATTCATATTGTCTTACGGGACCCTTCAAGATATATTAGTCAACCATGATATCCACTCACAACCACAGCCTTCCTCGGATTAGAAGCCATCATCCAGGATTAATTATGAAAGGGGTATCTTAGGCCTACTCACTCTCCTTTCAACACCCCCATTCTGGCAGTAAAGAAACCTAACGTGTCCTACAGGCTGGTTCTAGACCTTCCCCTTGTCAACTCCTCTGTGGTCCCCATCCACCCGCTAGTGTCCAACCCTTACACCCTTTTCTCTCAGATCCCTGCCACTATTACCCACTTCTTGGTCCTAAATTTAAAACATGCGTTCTTTTCTATTCCCTTGTTCTCAGAATCTCAGTATATCTTTGCTTTTACTTGCACTGACTCTCACACCCGCCATTCTCATCAGCTTACCTGGACTGTCCTCCCACAGGGATTCAGGGATAGCCCCCATCTCTTTGGCCAAGTTCTTGCCCAGGACCTCACATCCTTTCACCCGACCTGTCCTGACTCTACTCTCCTTCAATATGTCGATAACCTTCTTCTATGTAGTCCCTCTGGGAACACTCTCAATCCCACACTGCTCAGCTTCTTAATTTCCTAGCAGACAAGGGAAATAGGGAGTCTCCCCACAAGGCCCAGGTTTCCCAGTCTTCTGTCACCTATCTTGGTTTTTGCCTTACACCCAGAAAAAAGGAAATAACACTGGATAGGAGGCAACTCCTCTCTTATCTTCCAGTGCCCCATACAAAAGCCAAAATACTATCATTCCTAGGACTAGCAGGTTATTTTAGGGCCTGGATCCCAAATTATTCTCTTCTTTACAAATCCTGTATGACCTAGCAAAGGGACCCCCTAGTGAATCTCTTGCCTCCTCCCCAAACTACAACTTGCGCAGGCTTCAGCAACTTGTCTTAAAGGCACCTGCCCTTCACCTTCCTGATCTTTCAAGACCATTTCATGTATATGTCCCTGAAAATGGGAGGCAAGAACTTGGGGTCTTAGGTCAAAACTATGGGCCTACATTTGCACTTGTGGCATATTTGTCCAAGCAACTTGACCCTACCATCCGTGAGTGGGCCCCTTGCTTAAGAGCTCTGGCTGCTGGACACATTTTACACAAAGAAGCCTCTAAGCTTACTTTTGGGGCCCCTTTAACTATCCACTCCCCACATCACTTGAAGGATCTTTTAGCTTATAAGGGCTTTCAAACCCTTCCTCCATCCAGATTTCTGTCGCTCCTCACTTCCTTTCTGGAAAACCCTAATATTACTTTCCTTCCCTGCTCTGCACAGAACCCTGCCTCACTGCTCCCAATGACTCCCACGTCTAACACACCAACTCATAATTGGTTGGAAACCTTAGATGATTTCCTCCCCTGTCATTCTTCCATTTCTGAGTGACTACTAGCCAAGCCTGACCTTATCTGGTTTACTGATGGCAGTTCCTTTAGGCAGAACGGCACTCATTACTTTGGATACGCTGTAGTATCAGCCACTGAAATTATAGAGGCCAAAGCTCTGCCTTCAGGAAATACCAACCAGCAGTCTGAACTTATAGTAGCCACTCGTGCCAGCCTTCTAGCACAAGGCAAATCCCTCACCCTTTATACTGATTCAAAATATGTCTTCCATATCTTATCCCATCCTGCAATATAAAAGGAGTGAGGCCTACTTACCACCAAAGGTAATGTGATCACTAATTCGGCTCTTATAACAAATCTGATAGAGGCCTCCCACTTACCCACCCAGGTGGGAGTTATCCATTGTAGGTCTAATCAGAAGGACTTCTCTCTTATCACTGAGGGCAATGCCAAAGCTGACCAGGTGGCACAAATGGCTGCTACCACTTCCAATGATGGACCCCCTGGGGGACATATAATGGCCACTTTAGACAGCTCATCTGAAGCCCCTACTTCTTCCAGTAAGAACAAGGATCTCTTCAAGTTCCTTCATAATCTATTCCTTTCCAATTCTCAGTCTTTGACCCTCTTTTTACAGAGCTTCTTCTCGCTCACCCTCTCTGACAAAGCCATGCTACAGAATATAGCCTCTAATTGTCAGATCTGTCAGTGGACCAACACTTATACTCCTTTAAGGCCCAAACCTTTCCCTTCCCACCAAGCCCGGGGACACATTCCCACTGCTGACTGGCAGGTAGACTTCACCAACATGCTCACAGTATGGCGCACTAAATACCTCCTTGTCTTTGTGGACACTTTCTCTGGTTGAATTGAGGCATTTCCCACTTCCAATAAAACGGCTTCCACTGTAGCTTTAATCTTACTGACAGACATCATCCCCAGGTTTGGTATGCCCACTTCTCTACAATATGACAGTGGCCCTGAGTTTATTTCTAGGATCACACAAAAGGTCTCTCAAGCCCTCTCCTTCAAGTGGCATTTCCACTGTCCATATTACCCCCAAGCTTCAGGGAAAGTGGAAAGGGTAAATTGTACTCTAAAGGAAGTCCTTACCAAATTGACAATGGAATTAAACTTAGACTGGGTCAAACTCCTTCCCTTGGATTTGCTTCGAATCAGAGCTCTCCCTAAAAACCATCTTTACTGTCTCCCTTTGAGATAATGTATGGAAGACCTCTTATACCCCCTGGGTTGGTCATTTCACAAGGATCTCTCACCCGAGATTTGTCTTTGCCTCTTTTATATCATCTCTGCTCGGAAATCTGGAAATATCAGGACTGGCTTCATCCGGACCCAGTGTCCTCTCCAAACACTCCTCCCATAACACCTGGGAGTCTAGTCTATTATAATACCCCAGAGGAGAAAGGGACTCTTGCCCCAAAATGGAAATGCCCCTATCCTGTCATTCTCTGTACCCCCACTGCCGCCAAACTCTCCTTACCAGACAACCGTCTCATTCCCTGGATTCACATTTCTAGGTTGAAGCCATATCACCAGGAGGTCCCACCTGCTGACGACAGGACCACCCAGAGGAACTCCAAGAATCACCTCCTGAACCTCCCCTTAACTCCTGCTCTCCACACTCATCTCACCCATTTAAGTTGCAGCTCACACGGTGTTCCATGCAGCCCAATTCCTCTTAAAAAAGTCACAATGAGCTCTCCCAACACCCTAATCTTCTGTAACTGCTTGTTTTTTTGTGCTCTGCTTATTTTCTGTACTCTATCGGGACTGCTCTTTACCCACCTCTCCTACCATGTATTTATTCACTCTTCAGGAACGGTACTCAGAACATGGCATGCAGAAGGTCCGTGCAGTGGATGCAACTACTTGCTTCATCCACAATTGCACCTCTATTTCCCTAAAATTGTCACCTTCAAGGACCTTCGTCCCTGGTAGCTGGAACTGGCCTTTCATTTGCTTCCTTTTTGATCAAACAAAAGACTATTGTCATTGGTGGCCTGAGATATATAATGGGTGCCCCTATTGGTCATGCAGGTTCCATGATGAACATGGTAGCTATTCTTACCACTCACTTGGTTACCCAAAAGGGTGGACATCTAGTTACCTAAAGTGGCATAAAGGCTCTTCATCTGATAACAATGGATGGTATAATTTAGATATACCTGACCCCAAGGCCAAACGTTGGGGCTATGTTGAGTTTGCTGTCTATGCTCGGACAACCTCAGCCAGACCCACAATGTGGATGACTGTTGGCAGCACCCTGATTATGCCACCTAAGGCAACCATCCAGGTAGTCGAACACATTAAGGAGTCAGAATCAAAACTTCGAGATCTTATCCATAGCTCATCCAAAAAGGATTCAGACCCTTCAACCCCCTCAGGTCCCCCTGACACATCGCTCAATTTGTTACACCAAACTCTTCAATTATTAAAATCCACCCCTCTTTCTGTGCCTCCTTCTCAGTGCTTTCTCTGTGCTTCAATTAGTCGTCCACTTCTAGCAGCGGTCCCATTAGCAGCAGGAAATATTTCAGCAAAAACCTACAATTTCTCTAAGAAAGAACAACCCCTACATGTGACACGTATCCCACTGTGGGAAAGTTATTCCACCAATGCTTTATTTGCTTTCATCTGTTTCCACCTGCCAATAATGAATCCTTTACCAATTTGTTCCTTGAGCTTAAGCACCCAATCGAGCCCTGCGTTTATGCAACCTGGAAATTTCCTCTGGTGTAATGGGTCTTTAAGTACCTCAAAGATCAATGTCTCTGGCACCTGTTTCTTGGTTACTGTAGTTCCTCAGCTGTCTTTGTATACTCCCACCGAATTCCGACTGTTGGCCCTACCTTCCCGAACCCGTAGGGCAGTCTTTCTGCCGGTTCTTGTAGGCCTCACTTTAACAACCTCAGTGGCGGGTCTCGGACTCTCTGGTGGAGCTATAGGTCATGTTCTATGGGCATCCAATGACCTGCAACAAAAACTGCAGGAAGCACTCGATACCACTGCTGAGTCTCTGGGCTCCTTGCAGCGCCAGGTTACTTCATTGGCACACGTGGCTTTACAGAACCAAAGGGCAATTGATCTTCTCACTGCAGAAAAAGGGGGTACATGCCTATTCCTCAGAGAGGAATGTTGCTATTATGTTAATGAATCTGGGCTGATAGAAAAAAATGTTGTTAAATTGCAGGAATTATCGACCAAATTGCTCAAACCTAGCTCCTCCAATCCCATAACAGGGTTCTTCCAATCCTATCTTGCCATGTACTTACTACCTATCTTGGGGCCCCTTATTGGGATGCTCCCTTTTTGTGCTCTCTTGCCATGCATAATGAAGTTCCTTCAAACCCAACTGCAAAAAATTTTTAATCAAAATTTCAACCAGCTTTTGCTTAGGCACTACCAGCCTCTGATGACCGATGAACCCCTAACATCTCCAAGAGAACAGTTCACTCAGTGATGAAGCTCACTACCAGGCACGATGGAATGCAACATACATCAGACAGCAGGAGGCAACGAGCTTGGAGAACCTCCTAATCTGCCATCCTGGATTCATGAGTCTTTATGACATTCTAAGCTTCCTCATGGCCCTTGGCCTCTTCTATGTCAGTCCCCCAACATGAAACTTCTGCCAAAAATTGACCTTTGCTTTAATTTTTATCTTTATTCTGTTTTTATTCGCTCTGATCTTCTTCAGGTGCTGGTGACGCCATGTCCAGGCAACGCTTCCAGTATTTCCTTGAGTCTCTGTTACAGGACCAGTGGCTGATACCAACAATCTCCTCCATCCAGGACTGGTTTCATGCCATCGACAACTTGTGGCATCAGGAAACTTTCATAGACTTTACCCCTACTGAAGTAGCTATCTATACCACTGGGTTTTATTTCTGGCTGCCATGATATCCCAAGACCTGCCCCCCGAGCATTCGTTCACTTCCCTTTCTAGGCCCCACAGCACCCCTACACAGCAGGAATCAGCCAGAAATGACAAACAACACCCCAATTTCTAAAAAAACAAAAAGGGAGGAATGTTAGGAAAAGTATAAATGGCAGCCATACCCCAGAGAAAAACCCCAACATGGCGCCTAAGGACTTCTTCTTCCTACCTTCTTCTTTTCTGCAGTGGCGTGAAAAGTCCCCGCCCTTGTTAACAATGCAGCCAGCGCCAATTTCAAATCTCGCTGGTGGGGAACCTTAGCCCCAATGAGAACTAATTCCTGGGCTCCGGAGCTGATATCTGAAAAAACTTATTCTCAGAACATGAGACCAAACCACAAACCCACAACCACACCCACAAAGGCACCTCCTTCCCCCAAGTAGGTCTGTGACTATTCGGAGTGTTCTCTGACTGCTGGGCCATACTATGTTCCTCCAAAATGGCCTGTCTTCTCTCAGATCTGGTCTCCTTGGCCAACTCTGTGAAGTTGACAGGAACCAGGGTCAGCCACTACCTTCTTTCTCAGGAAAGACCCCTCTTCAGAGCTCTTCTGGCATTTCGACATCGTCAAATCAGTAGGTACCAAGAAAGACTGACCCTGTCCTTGGTAAATCCAAACAAGTGAGACAACTGGGACTGGGACTGGGACTGGCTCTGGGTGCCTGGCTTCCTGGATCCCAAGTTCAGAGAGTTCCAACACCAAGGAAGTGAGGTGAGGTCACTTCCTTCAGGAACTGAATGAGGTCACTGCCTTGGCAACCACTTTGTTTTAACAGTTGCTTCTTATGGTCCCTTTAGATGGAGGCTGCCCCTACTTCCTGTGACCCTTTCATAAGTTAGAATGAGATATAATCCATAGGCTCTCAGGAACAGCTCTCCATAAGGCCTGGTTTGGTCCGTCTTCTCTACATTAAGAAGACAGAGGCTGATTCAGACACCAAACTTCATCCTACCAGGTTGTTTTCCATGGAAGATGACTTTTGCTCTCTCAGGTCCTTCATAGCTGCCTACATCTTCTCCAGGGATCATTTCTGCACATACCTTTGAGGTTCTCATCAGGTGGAAGATCCCATACATTCCTGAATTGTAAGACCAACACTGTCACTGCTTTTCTGTAAAGTTAGATTGAGGGAAGAGTGTATGGTTAGTGTTATTAACATTTTCAATTTTGGTTAGGAACCATTCTGCTCGATGAACAATGGTATTGGGAACCTGCGATATTTATAAGAATATAGAGGTGAAATATATGAACGAAAAGAGAAATCTAAGTAAGAATTGAAGACCAGAAGGTCATTGGGTCCTTGATTGGGATACTTAGCATTGAATTACGTTCTGCACAGATGTCTCAGATAAATCGATATACAATGGCATAGGACCTTGTACCTTGGATGATTGAATGTAGAAGAGAACATCCAGTCAAAAAGGGATAGTCGGTACGATTAGGAAGACAGTAGGTAGGTTTAGGAAGAAGAGTGAATATAGGATTTGGACCAAAGTTTTTTAGCAATAGGGTTTCGGTTAGAGAGTGAATGTTAGTGATAGCACATGTGAAGATTCAGTCACAATGATGAACTGGGGAAAATATGTAGGAAAGCAGATATCAATAGACACATTACAAAATCATTCAAAGTGTAAAGTGAGTGACAGCTTTAGACATATTCAACAGGGTTGAGTTTGAATATATAATCTTTGGAAGAAACAAATATGTAGTCACCAATAGGATTTTCATTTGAGATCATTAGGCAACCTGGACATGGATATTTTTAGTAATCCATGTTCACTTTCCATTTAGGTATGGTACAATCATAAGTGTGAACTTTGCTTTTTGCTGTTCAGAATATTACTGTGATAAAATGTATATGTAGATCAGGTTACATGTATTTGTTCCACCATTTCTGGGAGCAATATTTTGAAGACGTATAAATTAGTATTGGGAGTACAAAGAGGTGTACCCTGTGTCTATGAATATAGAGATAATACATGAATAGACCATACTGTGAATAAATAATATAACTGGTTCCACTTTAAATAATGGATTGAATTGATATCTGTAACTAAGTAAGAAATCTTATATTGATATACAATCATTCTTTCCAACCACTTATACATTTAATGGTAATATTAGGGTTATGGTTTATCATGACGGGTGTTTTGCTTCAAATATGATAATGGAAATCGAAAATAATGTGTTTGTAAAGAAGTCTCATGAAAAGAGCAGTCAAGAAACATGGAGGAATACATGGGTACTGAAGCAGGAAGTGATTTGAAGTTAAACAAATGAGTATAAATTTGCTAAATTGTGGATGAAATATGTATCCTATGATGTGCATAAACTGAAGAAATAGTAATGTTCCAGTGTTGAATAAAATGAACGTCAAAATGCACATCATGTCCCATAGGAATCTACTTGCATTGATGTTAAACTCGGGTCAGTTACTGTAGAAATATTATGATTTGGCTTTTTTTTTTTTTGGTGTTATAATACAATTTATTTTAGTACTAGCATGCCACAGAATGTAGAGAAAGGAAAAATGGATTTTTAGTTATAGCACTAATGATCTAACATTTAATGACTATTTTGGGGAGTCTAGAAATTACATAAGGCTATGTAACATATTGTTTTTTATTTAACATTCAACAAAGCTTGGAATTTTGGTAATATTTCTACTTTTTTATTTTTTGTTTTTCAGTTGTTGATGGACCTTCATTGTGTTTATTTTTATGTGGTGCTGAGAATAGAACCCAGTGCCTCACACATGCTAGACAATCATGTTACCACTGAGCCATAAACCCAGCCCCTCCACTTTTTTCTTAACATCGAATATGCCTCTCCCTCTTCTTTACTCACTTTCTTCCTCATTTTCCCCCTTCTCTCTCTTCCTTTTTCTTTTTCCATCCATATCAATTTTTCTCTCATGTCATTACAAACAGTATCTTGCTATGAAATTTAAATTTAAGACTGTTTTTTATAGTCATTCTTTTTTCTTGAGAAAACGTTAAAATTATAATCACCTGATAGATACATCACTATACATTTATTATATATATATGTATCTATATTCATGCATATGCATTACATATATTATATATGTATATATACATTTATATTTAAAAGTACTTTGATTAGCCTGTTAGATATAATATAGACCATATCTTTCTTAATTCTCAAGTCTTCCAGAATTAACATCTTACAGTGAAAATCAATTAAACATATTTAAGTAAACAGGTTTCTTTCTTATTTATCTATACTGATAATTTAAGGTTTTATATCACATTAAGCGATAATATGGCATAATATATCTTATGAATTAGAGAAAAATTTTTTTAAAAACCTATTATTTAAGGACCATATGCACTGACATTTTAAATGGCTTTCTCGTGATTTCAATTTCTATCAATTGTGTATTAGTGCCAAATATTTATTTTAGTACTTTTCATATTCATAATTGATATAAAGTCAATTGTTTAATTCTTCTTGTAAGTAGTTACTTATTACAGCAGGGACATTATTAATAATTCTAAATCTTTATAAGAAAAATTGTGCAAAGATATTTTCATGCAAAATTAAGAATAATTGCATGCTCTGAATGTTTGATTGTTAATACATATAACAAAAAGCTTTTGATGAGTCTCTTCCCCAGTAAAACATAAAATGCAAAGATATAGTTGGGTATGTATGTCCAAATAAAGATAAGGAGAAATACACATTATTAGCTAGAAACAATTAAATAAAAGAAGAAAAGAAAAATCCAACACATTGTACGAACTTGTCAGATGAGGTAGTATTCTGGAAGAATAGCCTAAGGCTAGACCTGGTCCATGACAAAATATTAACTAAAAAAATGAAATATGAAAAATATAGGAAATGCTATGAATTTTTCATGAAGGTAGGTGAATTATCCTTAAATCTCAATTTATGTGCATTTTCAAAAGCCAAATTTCTGGTAATATAAATTTGTGATAGTTACAACTACACAAAACAAAGTTTCTGCTAAGAAAAATGAATGCATCTCAACACTTTTTTAGCTGATTTCTTCCCACTGAATTTTAAACCTTTATTTATTTATTTATTTTTATTGGTTGTTCAAAACATTACAAAGTTCATGATATATCATCTTTGATACATTTTTCTCAATTGGATTATGAACTCCCATTTTTTTCCCCAAATAAGAATTGCAGAAATACATTGGTTACACATTCACATTTTTACATAATGGCATATTAGTGACTGTTGTATTCTTCTACATTTCCTATCCCCTACTATCCCCCCTCCCCTCCCCTCCCATCTTCCCTCTCTACCTCATGTGCTGTTGTTTAATTCTCTCCATTATTTCCCTCCCATTTCCCCTCACAACCTATTATGTGTAATTTTGTGTATCATTGAGGGTTTCCTACCATTTCCATATGCTTTCTGTTCTCTCTCCCTTTCTCTCCCCTCACTCATTTTGTATAATGTTAATCTTTTCCTCATGCTCTTCCTCCCTTTCTGTTCTTAGTTGCTCTCTTTATATCAAAGAAGACATTTGGCATTTGTTTTTTAAGGATTGGCTAGCTTCGCTTAGCATATTCTGCTCTAATGCCATACATTTCCCTGCAAATTCTATGATTTTGTAATTTTTTAGTGCTGCGTAATACTCCATTGTGTGTAGATTCCACATTTTTTTATCCATTCATCTATTGAAGGGCATCTAAGTTGGTTCCACAGTCTAGCTATTGTGAATTGTGCCGCTATGATCATTGATGTGGCAGTATCCCAATAGTACGCTGTTTTAAGATGCTCAGAGAATAGTCCAAGAAGGGTGATATCTTTGTCAAATGGTGGATCCATTCCCAGCTTTCCCAGGAATCTCCATACTGTTTTCCAAATTGGCTGCACCAATTTACAGTCCCACCAGCAGTGTACAAGTGTCCCCTTTTCCCCACATCCTCGCCAACACTTACTGTTGTTTGACTTCCTAATGGCTGCCGATCTTACTGGAGTGAGATGGTATCCTAGGGTGGTTTTGATTTGCATTTCTCTGACTGCTAGAGATTGTGAGCGTTTTTTCATGTACTTGTTGATTGATTGTATGTCCTCCTCTGTGAAGTGTCTGTTCAGGTCCTTGGCTCATTTGTTGATTGGGTTATTTGTTATCTTATTTTTTTAATTTTTTGAGTTCTTTGTATATTTTGGATATTAGGGCTTTATCTGAAGTGTGAGGGGTAAAAATTTGTTCCCAGGATGTAGGTTCTCTATTTACCTCTCTTATTGTTTTTCTTGCTGAGAAAAAAAAAACTTTTTAGTTTAAGTAAGTCCCATTAATTTATTCTTGTTATTAACTCTTGGGCTATGGGTGTCCTATTAAGGAATTTGGAGCCGGACCCCACAGTATGTAGATCGTAGCCAACTTTTTCTTCTATCAGATGCAGTGTCTCTGATTTGATATCTAGCTCCTTGATCCACTTTGAGTTAACTTCCTTGCTTGGCGAGAGAAAGGGATTCAGTGTCATTTTGTTGCATATCGATTTCCAATTTTTCTAGCACCATTTGTTGAAGATGCTATCCTTCCTATATTGCCGGTTTTTAGCCCCTTTTATCAAATATAAGAAAGTTGTAATTTTGTGGATTGGTTTCTGTGTCCTCTATTCTGTTCCATTGGTCCACCTGCCTGTTTTGGTACCAGTACCATGCTGTTTTTGTTACTATTGCTTTGTAGTACAGTTTGAACACTGGTATCGCTATACCTCCAGATTCAAACTTCCTGCTTAGAATTGCTGTTGCTATTATGGGTCTTTTGTTTTTCCATATGAATTTCATGATTGCTTTATCATTTCTACAAGAAATGTCGTTGGGATTTTGATTGGCATCAATTTAAACCTGTAGAGAATTTGGGTAATATCGCCATTTTGATGATTTTATTTCTGCCTATCTATGAATTGGGTATATTTTTCATATTCTAAGATCTCTTCTATCTCTTTAGGGTTCTGTAGTTTTCATTTATAAATCTTTCACCTATTTTGTTTGGTTGTTTCCCAACTATTTAATTGTTTTTCCAATTATCTTATTTTCTTTGAGGATATTTTGAATGGAGTGGTTTTCCTCATTTCCATTTCAGAAGTTTTGCTGCTGATATACAGCAATGCCTTTGATTTATGCGAGTTGATTGTATATCCTGCCACTTTGCTGAATTCATTTATTAACTCTAGCAGTTCCTCTGTAGACCCTTTTGGGTCTGTTAAATATATTATCATGTCATCCGCAAATAGCGATAATTTAAGTTCTACTTTTCCTAGTTTTATGCCTTTAATTTCTTTTGTCTGTCTAATTGCTATGCCTAGTATTTCAAGAACTAAATTAAATAGAAGTGGTGATAGAGGGCATCCCTCTTGTTCCAGATTTTAGAGGGAATGCCTTCAGCTTTTCTCAATTTAGGATGATGCCAGCCTGAGGTTTATCATATATAGCTTTTGCAATCTTGAGGTAAGTTCCTGTTATCCCTAGTTTTTCTAGTGTTTTCAACATAAAGGGATGTTGAACTTTGTCGAATGTTTTTTCTGAATCTATCGAGATGATCATATGGTTGTTGTCTTTAAGTCTATTGATGTGGTGAATAGCATTTATTGATTTCCGTATAATGAACCAGCCTTGAATCCCAGGGATGAATCCTACATGATCATGGTGCATAATTTTTTTGATATGCTTTTGTATTCGATTCACCAAGATTTTATTGAGAATTTTTGCATCCAAGTTTATTAGAGATATTGGTCTGTAGCTTTCTTTCTTTGAAGTGTCTTTGTCTGGTTTTGAGATCAGGGTGATATTGGCCTCATAGAATGAATTTGGAAGAGTTTCTTCTTTTTCTATTTTTTGAAATAGCTTGAAAAGTATTGGTATTAATTCCTTTTTGAAGGTTATGTAGATCTCTGCTCTATACCCATCCGGTCCATGGCTTTTTTTTGTTGGTAGTATTTTGATGGCTTCTTCAATTTCTTCCTTTGTTATTGTTCTGTTTAAATTGTGTCTGTCTTCCTGACTCAATCTGACTTAAGAAGTTTATTGATATCTTCACTATCATCTATTTTATTGGAACATAGGTTTTCCATATACTTTCTAATTATCTTCTTATTTCTGTAGTGTCTGTTGTGATATTGCCTTTTTCATCCCGTATGTTAGTAATTTGAGTTCTCTCTTTTCTTCTCTTCCTTAGCATGGCTAAGGGTCTATAAATCTTATTTATTTTTTCAAAGAACCAACTTTAATTTTATCAATATTTTCAATGTTTTTTTTTGTTTCAATTTCCTTGATTTCTGCTCTAATTTTAATTATTTCTTGTCTTCTACTACATTTGCTGTTGTTTTGCTCTTCCATTTCTAGGTTTTTGAGGTGTAGTGTGAGTTCATTTATTTGCTGTTTTTTTCTTTTTTTTTTTTTTTTTGAGGAAAGAACTCCAAGAAATGAATTTCCCTCTTAAAACTGCTTTCATTTTGTCCCATAGATTCCAGTGTGTTGTGTCTGTATTGTCATTTGTCTCTATGAATTTTTTTTATCTCCTCCTTTATGTCTTCTGTATACGTTTTATCATTCAGTAGCATGTTGTTCATTTTCCATGTGATGTAGGATTTTTCCTTCCTTCTTTTATCATTGATTTACAGATTCATTCCATTATGATCAGATATGGTGCATGGTATTATCTCCACGACTTTATATTTACTAATAATTGCCCTATGGCATAATATATGGTTTACCTTTGAGTAGGATCCATGTGCTACTGAGAAGAACGTGTATCCACTTTTTGATGGTTGATATATTCTATATATGTCGGTGAAGTCTAGGTTACTGATTTTGCTGTTGAATTCTATAGTTTCTTTATTCAGTTTTTGTCTAGAGGATCTGTCTAATGGCTAGAGCGGTGTGTTGAAGTCACCCATAATTATTGTGTTGTAGTTTATTTGACTCTTGAACTTGAGGCGAGTTTGTTTTATGAGTGTTGCAGCTCAATTGTTTGGTGCATACAAATTGATAATGGTTATGCATTGTTGGTGCAAGGTTCCTTTTAACAGTATATAGTGTCCTTCTTTATCCCTTTTGATTAACGTAGGGTTGAAGTTGATTTTATTCGATATGAGTATGGCCACTCCTGCTTGCTTCCGAGGGTCATGTGAGTGGTATGATTTTTCCCAAACTTTTAATTTCAGCCTCTGTATGTCTTTACCTATCATATGAGTCTCCTGAAGGCAGAATATTGTTGGATTTTTTTCTTTTTTGATCAAGGTTACTAGCTTATGTCTCTTGATTGGTGAGTTTAGGCCATTAACATTTAAGGTTACAATTGAAATATGATTTGTACTTCCAGTCATGTTTATTTATTTATTTATTTATTTATTTATTTATTTATTTTGGTTAGTTTTTACTTTTTGGTTATTTTCCTCTCCCTTTACTGAGATACCTCCCGCTGCTAGTTTCAGGCATTACTTTTCAAATCCTCTTCTTGTAGTATTTTGCTCAAAATGCTTTGCACTGCTGGTGTTCTGGCTGTGAATTCTTTTAGCTTTTGTTTATCGTGAAAGACTTAAATTTCATTGTCAAATCTGAAGCTTAATTTTGCTGGATACAGTATTCTTGGTTGGAATCCATTATTTTTGAGCGTTTGAAATACTTTTTTCCAGGATCTTCTTGCTTTCAAAGTTTGTGATAAAAAATCAGTAGTTAACTTTATTGGTTTACCCCTGAATGTAATCTGCCTACTTTCTCTCGTAGCTTTTAATATTCTCTCTTTGTTCTGTATGTCCTTGTTCTGGCTATCTTCATAATTATTTGTCTTGGAGTTGGTCTATTATGGTTTTGAATGCTTGGGGTCCTGTAGGCTTCCAGGATTTGGCAATTCATTCCATCTTTCATCTCTGGGAAATTTTCCAGAAATATTTCATTTAATATGTTGTCCATTCCTTTGGTTTGAATCTCTATGCCTTCTTCTATCCAGATGACACTCACATTTGTTTTTTTTATGACATCCCATATCTCTTGAATAGATTGCTCATGGGATTTAAGCATCTTTTCTGTGTTTACTCTATTCTTTTCAAGTTGATAAACTTTGTCTTCATTATCTGATGTTCTAACTTCTAATTGATCTAGTCTATTTGTAATATTCTTCGTTTGAGTTTTTAATTTGGTTTAGAGTTTTCTGCATTTCTAGGATTACTGTTTGATATTTCTTTTTAAGATCTCTATCTCCTGGTAAAGCTCGTTCTTTGCCATTTGAATTTGTTTGTTTATTTGATTTTCAAAATATACTTTTATTGCTTGGACTTGCTGCCTCATGTCTTCTCTAATATTCCTTTCCATCTGAGTTAGGTATGCCTTGAGTTTTTTCCCTATCCCTATTTCTGATGCTTCTCGGTCTTCCTGTAGAATTTTTTCCCTTGTTTTTTCATGATGTTCACATTACTTTTCAGCTCTATTGATTGCTGTGTTTCTGCTCTCTTCAATAGATTTTTTTTGGTTTTGTATATCTCTGTTGTCTCTCTTTTGTGTTTGTAGACTATGCCTGCAAAAGTGGATTCCGCTTGGAAGGAATTCCGACAGCTGAGCTCCAGTGATGTCACCTGTCTGCTATGGCGGGCCCCAGGCTCCTTGCCGGGGTGTTTGAATGGGGGGGTGGGACTGGACTGTCTCTGGTAGGTTTCACCTCCCGGTCGCTGGCGGGCAGGCGGTCTCCAGCCATCCAGTCGTGCAATCAGTGAATGGGCTGTCACCGGCGGACGGGTGATCTCTAGCTGCCCAATTGCGCAGGCAGCCAGCGGGTGATTGGTTGCTGGTGGGCAGGCGTTCTCCAGCCGCCTAGTCAAGCGGGTCTGTCCTCTAGTCCCCTGGTTTCCTCTGCGAGTCCTGATTTCTCCTGCTACACCAGATTTCCCCTGAGTGATGCCTCTTGGCAGATCAAACTGTACTCTTTGCCTGCCGTTCCTTGGGTGTGGAGGGTGTCTATTGGGAACCCTGGCACTCTATTGTTTTGAATTTTTCAGCTTGCCCCACCCATTGCGCTGGCTAGACAAGTTTCGTTTTCACCGGTGATGGGAGGGGAAGTTGAAGGTCAGGTGCCACTAGTTTTCCCCCCGTCTTTGTGAAGGCTTTCTCTGGTAATCCCTCCCCCGGAAAGCCTAAGAGAGAATTTTTGCAAATTACCTCCTGTATGGGAGATAAGCTGAGTAAAACACACCTGTTTTGTTGTTGCAATCTGTCGGAGAGTGGCGGTGGATACTTCAGCTCTCCAAGATGGTGGCCGTTGGTTTCCTCGATGGAGTTTCGGTTGTGGGGGATAGAACTGTAGCGCTTTCTTCTCCATCTGAAATCCCGAGCTCAGCCCCGGGCTCAGTGGCGGGTGAGCCAGTCGGATTCCACAGAATTTGCAGCAACGTTTCTCCCTGCATGCTGGTCGCTTCTCGGTGGAGGCCCGCCGTCTGTAGCCATGGCACGGGCCGCACGGATCAGTCACCCCAGATCTTTGGTCGCATAGTTGGCTCTTGTTTGAGACTCAATTACCGGACCTTCGTGGTGGAAATCATTCTTCTAGGTTCCAGGCACACCCATTTTTCTGTAAGATCCTAACAAGATACTTTTTCGTCATTCTAACTCCTTATTCACATATGAAGTGGCGCAGTACAAAGGGTGTGATGCACTCTATTCATGGCCATCTTGCAATGTCAAAATATTAGGATTTCTATGCACCATTTACTGAAGATAGTTTTCAGTACTAGTAAACCAAAATGTATTTCGGGTGGATGAATATTTCTGAGAATAATCTTTTGAAAAGTAGATTATAAATCCACATACATGAATATGAATGAAATTTGGGAGTGCATAATAAGACACATATATTTCATATTTTGAAAAATCTGGAGGATATATATATATATATATATATATATATATATATATATACAGAGACACACACAGAGAGACATTAAAAAGTAGCATTATATATGACAATTGAAATTCATCATGAAATACATATCATCCACAGATTCAAAAATATTCATTTTACTGAACATGGATTTATGTATAATGCTATTCAAATAGGAGGATCACCCATAGGTTGAATTCTCAGTTCCAACAGCTTTTAGAAAGAGTGATATCTTCTCAGTTCCAACAGCTTTTAGAAGGAGGGATATCTTCTCACAATTTCTATATGCCAAGTCAGCCACCTCACCAAAAATATACGTGTGATACCAGGTATGATTCTATATGTGCATATAAAATTACATGTGCTAAACAGGCTACAGAGAAAGGGAGACAGGAATTCACATATTTGTTAACTTTAAAAAAACATGGAGAATTCTTTCAACCAAATAATTGACTAGATTCATAACTCCTACCCTATATAATGCAAAAGGCAAGTCCAACTATACACGATGCCTCCTCTGAACTGCTTGTATTTCAATTCTGTTTGGGTTATTATTCTCCATCATATTATGATTAGTAGTCAGAGTTTAGTAGCGTAGGGGTTAGTGTGAGGGATTCACTATTTTGACTGGAAAATTGTAAAATGAATCCAATGTGTATGCAAATATGTGCTACAAAAAATTGTTCCCACTGTCATCCAGAACAATGGCTTGACATTACCTACTCCCCAAGTAAGACAAAATTAGAGGAGAAGAATTAGAAAATCTGTGAATACATATCTGGAATGGAATATGCTAAGGAGTTTCCAAAAGTAAGGGACAGGGTAAACACTCCACACACTGGAGCTCTTCTGGCCTAAAGACTTCTTGTGGAACTGCCTCTGAGGTTGGGCACTTGAAACATATGTTGTTGTCAAGTGCTTTAGCTTCGTTTCTAGTGAGACCAATAAAGGTGGGTCTGCATCTATGTGATCTGGAGGACATTGTTTCTTATTTTCCACTGAACATGAGCAGCAGTGTTGAATTTGCTATTTGTAGCTAAACTGTGGCCACTGGTTCTAAGTGTCTCCCCGTGTAGACTGTGAAGCCATTTTGTGATCCTAAAATTTTCATGGTGTTTCTTGCGGCTTCACTGGGAGTTTGGTATTTGCTTCACAAAATACAAAGAGGTCAACTGGGACACAGTGCTGGAGGGAGTTCTGTCACTTGTGGTGGGTCAGTTTCTCTAGGACAATGCACGAACCATGCTTCTATCCCACATAGCTTGCCCCATTGACCATAGCAACTTGATTCTGAAACTTGCCCTGAGACTTCTCAATATTACAAGATGCCTTTACATAGAAGGGACTGCTTGCTGCACCATTTCAGTCACAAGACACTTGGAAGCTAATGGCAGATCCACATGGCCCCACCACAAATGTTTTATCACACACCTGCCCACTACTGCTCTAGGCCCAGTACTCAGCAGCCTCCAATTTATTGGCATCTCTGTTCTACACCATTTTCATGAAACCCAGTCAATCAAGGCACTCTCTGGTATACTCATGATCAGCAACAGGACATCCAAAGGTTCTCCAGTGCCACCTGGTAATGGGAATTTCAAAAATTTCTTGGTATTTATCTAGCCATTTTTGAAAGATGAAGTTGGATGCACTGTGCGTTTCAAATCAATCCAGAACCAATAAATTTTGAGGAAGCTCATGTCAATAAAAGACAATGGAGAATTCTCACAGGCAAGGCTTCCCAAAGAGTGGCTAAATGGTCACGTGAATCCAGGCCCATTGATGTCTACAATGTAAGGTCCATGTGTGTTTTGACTCTCAACTATGGCTGCCAAGTCTTTCAGAATAAAATCATGTGATATCTTGGCTGTGATTCCCAGTGCTTTGTGGAAATACAACCTGGGCATACATCTCAGTTTCCAAGGGCGACTCTCATGCGTAGTCTCTTAACATCCCAACACAATTCATGGCAATACTTCTCTGAGGTCAGTTCCAGAACTCAGTCTCTTAGGGGAATCACACCAGAGATCATGTCAATGTGGACCCAGTCATCTCTTCCAACCACCACACAAATGACCACAATTAAAACCAACACACTCCCACATGGTCCTCATGATATTTCATATAAACACTCTTCATAACCTCTGGTTGGATGTTTTGATGAGGGGCGCAGACCAAGACAGTCTCCAAAATAATCTCCCTTGCCCCTAATTTGCCTAAAATCAGGGTGGCTTGGACACCCTTCCTGTGAACCTGGTGTGATCACATAGGCCTGCTGTTAATACGTCTCTGCTTCTCCAATTTGAGGACTACTGTGGGGTTTAGATTCTTTGTCTGAATTGGAGACATGAGGAAACCCAAGCACCTATGGGCTAGCCTCTGCAGGGCTTTGAAGAAATTATTTGACCCAAAGCATTCCTATTCTAACTTGATGTAGGTCTGGAACCTCACAAAGGAAGGGGAGAGACTTCATACAGAATGACTGCTCTTTTGGCTATTTTGGTTTTGGATGCACACATGGAATCTTTCTTTAGATCCATCAGGTGCTGAGAATATAAGCCTAAGCCTCACACAGGGCCAAAAGACTGATTCAGACACATCCTTTCCAAAGGAATTAAGCAAAAAGCTTCAGGTGATGCCCATTCATTTCCATGTGAAAACAGTTTTTTTCAGGCATCAAAAAAAGGTGGCCTGATGCAAAGACCTTTCAGACATTGAGGGCAGCAGAACAATTGATAATTAAAAGGCCGAAAGGTTTTCTCCACTGAGACTGTCCTGATCACACTGGTATCAGAGTTTTCTGAGATGCTCGCCATTCCCTTCAGCTATCCAGTACATGACAATGTCACAGGGCTTGGAAGTGGTACATATATTGGACACAAAACCATGAGCCTATTCTGGAGAGTGGCCAGAATTCAGGAAGAAAGCAGAAACTTTGAAAGATAGCAAGTGTTGCCCATTGATAAGGCAAGCTGAAATCCATTCATAAATTGGGCAGGATGAATGCTGGGAAGCTTTCAACTAGACAGGACATATCAATTGATGCATTCTCTTTTCTAATGTCTACAACCATGGACACCGTGGGATACACAGACATAGAAACACTCGCCTTGTCAAACGACTTACTCGAAACAGTCTACACCAAACCAAACATACCGACTTTCCTACCTATTCTGAGAACATGAGACAAATCCACAAACTCACACCCACACCCACAAAGGCACCTCCTTCCCCAAAGTAGGTCTGTGACTATCCAGAGTTTCTCTGATTGTGGGCCATATTTTCTTCCCCCAAAATGGCCTGTCCTGTCTCAGATCTGGTCTCTTTGGTCAACATTGTGAAGTACTGAGGAGCCAGCGGTGATCCAATACCTGCTTTCTCAGTAAAGGCGACTTTTCAGAGCTTTCTGGCATTTGGCCATCCTCACATCAGTATGTACCAAGAAAGACTAAATCTGTCCTTGGTAAATCCAAGAAATTGAGACCCCTGGGAGTGGGACTGGGAGTGGATTTGGGTGACTGGCTTCCTGGATCCCAAGTTCAGAGAGTTCTGTCACTAAGGATGTTAGGTGAGGTCACTTCCTTCAGGAATTGAATAAGGTCACTGCCTTGGCAACCACGTTGTCCTAACAGTTGTTTCAAAGGGTTCCATGAAATTGAGGCTGCCCCTACTTCCTGTGACACTTTCACAACTTAGAATGGTATATCAACCATAGGCACCCGAGAACAGCTCTCAACACAGGCCTGGTTTGGTCCTTCTTCTCTAAATTAAGAAGACAGAGGCTGATTCAGACACATTCCTTCATCCTGACCAGGTTTTTTACAATGGAAGATGACTTTTGCTCTCTCAGTTCCTACATAGCTGCCTACAACTTCTGCAGGGATCATTTTTGCATGGACCTTTGAGTTTCTCAGTAGTTGGAATGAATCCTACATTTTTGTATTGTAAGACCATCTCTGTCCCTGCTCTTCTGTAAAGTTAGATTGAGGCAACAGTGAATGGTTAGGGTTAATAACAGGTTTGATTTGGGTTAGGAATCATTCAGCTGGATGAAAAATGGTATTGATAACCTGCGATAATTACAAGAATATATAGGTAAAATATAAGTATGAAAACAGAAATCTAGGTAAGATTTAAAACCCAGAAGTGTATTAGGACCTTGATTGTGATACTTAGCTTTGATATATTTTCTGCACAGATGTCTCAGGTACATCGATATACAATTGCATTGGACCTTGTGCCTTGGATGATTGATTGTCAAAGATAACATCCAGTCAAAAAGTGATAGTCGGTAAGATTAAGAAGATAGTTGGTAGTTTAGAAAGGATAGTGAGTATAGAATTTGCACCAAAAGTTCTTTAGCTATAGCTTTTCGGGTATAGAGTAAATGTAAATGTCAGCACATGTGAAGAGTCAGTCACAAAGATGAACTGGGAAAAGTATGTAGGAAAATAGATATCAATAGAGACATTAGGAAATCTGGCAAATTATAGTCGTTAGTGAAAAGTTAGTAAAATAGGTAGTTGTCTCTTCATGTTTTTCTGTATACTTAACTTCCCTCCCTGCCCTCCCTAAGGAAAGTATATAAGCCCTGTTTAAGCTGTTCTCAGGACTCTCTGCTATATTTAAGTGAGCTCTGAGCCCCAGCATGCTGGACCCCCAATAAACCCTTTGCTTTTGCATGAGACAGTCTCTTGGAGGTCTCTTCGCCTGACACTCGTCCGACCTTTACATATGGAGGTTCCACCGAGTTCTGGGAGCAGCGGACGAGAGACCACAACAGGCTCCTCTCGGGATTCGTAAAGCGCCTCTTTCTGGTGTCAGGTTTCAGGTTAGGTCTTGGCAAAATGGCTGTCAATAAAGAGCGTGAGCTCTCTCTCACGGTGGCTGACAGATGTGTCACAGAGCCACAGGCAACCACCCTGAGGGACACCCCAGAGGACTCTGAAAATCGAGCAACAATAGTCTCCTTAACTCAGTGATATTTTGTTTCAGATTCGGTATTGCCAGCCCATCAGGTATTGCCGGCTACTCAGTCCTCGTCTCAGTGTTGGACGTCCATTGCCTGTCTTTATTGTCTTGTCTTATCTGTGTCATGTGTCGTTGCTTTTACTGTTTGTGCATTTTTCATTATGGGAAAGAGCACTTCAATGCCTCTGTCCCTGACCCTTGATCACTGGACCAAATTCCACTTAAGGGCTCAGAATCTTTCTTTTTCAGTAAACCGCTGGACCTGGCAGACTCTCTGTGCCTCAGAATGGCCCACCTTTGGATTCGGATGGCCCTTAGAAGAATTTTTCTACTTCTCAGTAATTTGAAGAGTCAGAGATATTGTCTTTCAGGAAGGGCCACATAGCCATCCAGATCCAAAGCCATATATCTTAACCCGGCATTACCTCTGCAAATCTCCTCCATGGGTGAAGCCTTTCTTTGCCCCTGCCCCTGCTCCTAATCTTTCCCCCACGATCTCTCAAACCCTCTGCTCCTCCTCCTCCTCCACCCTCTTTTCTGCCTAAGTCACAAGATTTAACTCTACTGGACTCTCATCCCTCTCCTTATCCCTTGCCCTGGTCTCCCAACCCCCAACACCCTCTAAGTGATTCCCCTGCTGCTGACTCAGCCTCTCCGCCATTGGAGGAAGCTAAGCCAGCCCAGCACCCTCCAGAAAACTCCCCCATGGCACACACAGCCCCTCCTCCCCTGGAGGAACCTGGCCCGGCTAAAGGAACTCACCGGCAATGAATGATTGAAAACCCTGGAACTCCCGTGATGCTCCCCCTCCGTCCCTATCTGCCAATGATTGATGATGGTCATGGGGAAAAAATGCAAGCCTACCAGTATTGGCCTTTCTCCTCTTCAGACCTATATAACTGGAAAAATAACAATCCCCCTTTTACCGAGGACCCCACTCGTCTCTCAGGTGTGGTTGATTCATAGATGTTTTCACACCAGCCTACTTGGAATAACTGCCAACAACACCTAGGGACTCTCTTCATGACAGAGGAACAAAAGAGAATCCTCCTGGAAGCTAGAAAATAATATCCTCAGACCAGGTGGGTGACTGACACAACTTCCCAACATATTCAACCCGGCTTTCCCTAGAATCGACGAAACAGGGACCCCAATACCTTTGAAGGTAGGGAGCATCTGTTCACTTATCTCCGGGCTCTAATAGCGGGTATCTTAGTGACTGCTAGGCGACCAACTAATTTGGCCAAGGTAATAGAGTTTATTCAAGGGCCTGACGTATCTTCCTCTATGTTTCTAGGGAGAATTATGGAGGCATATAGGAGATATACTCCTTTTGATACTCAGGCAGAGGCTCAAAAGGCATCTGTCATGATGGCCTTTATTGGGCAAGCTGCCCTGGATATTTAAAGAAATTTAAAACACTTAGATGGATTACAAGATATGACTATGAGAGATTTAGTCAGCGAAGCCATATACTATATATACTCGTATACTATACGAGAGAAACTGAAGAAGATAAGGAAGCAAAGGGAGGATAAAAGAAACAAAAGACAGACTAAGGAATTGACTAAGGTCCTGGTCACAACAACAAATAGGCCAGAAATAAGAAACATGGAGACAGGAAGGGATACCTGGGCCCAAACTAGAGGCCACCCCTGGCCTCAGATCAATGTGCCTACTGTAAAGAAAAAGGACACTGGGCCAAAGAGAGCCCTAGAAAGAGACAGCCACGCCAGCCAGCCATTCTGACTCTGGAGGATGACTAAGAAAGTTGGGGATCAGATCCCCTCCCCGAGCTCAGGTTAACTTTTGAAGTGGAGGGCACCCCAGTAAACATTGAAGTGGATACAGGGGCAATATACTCAGCCATTAAGGCCCCATTTTGCCCTCTATCAAATAAAAGGTCTCTAATTCAAGGGGCTAATTGCAGTAAATATCGGGCTTGGACAACTAAGAGGACCTGGGACCAGGGGAAAGGAAAAATCCATCACTTCTTCCTAGTAATTCCAGAATGCCCGGCCCCATTGATGGGCAGAGTTGTGCTCAGCAAGCTCCAGGCCAAAATAACTTTTAAGCCTGAAGGCCCCCAAGTGGAATTTCTAAATCCTTCAGTAAAAACTCCTATATTCACAGCTCTAACTATGTCAGTAGATAATGTACACCAAATCACTCACCTTAGTTCAAAGAAACTACATTCATTCATGAAGGATCAAGAACAGAGTTTTCCACTAACCGACTCACAGTTAAAGGAAATAACTGAATGGTTAACAAAAGCCTGTCAGGTCCATCAATTGGTTAATTCTTATCCTTCCAAGCTTCCTGCAGGAAAGCACCTATGAGGAACCAGACAAGGACAATTCTGGGAAGTGTACTTTACTGAAATAAAGCCAGCAAGTTATGGACTTAAATATCTCCTAGTCTTTGTAGATACATTTTCAAATGGATTGAAGCCTTTCCCACCAAAAAAAAAAAAGGAAAGGAAAAAAAGAAAAAAGAAGAAACAGTGCAAATTGTGGTGAAGAAGATCCTGGGAGATATTTTTCCAAGATACGGCCTGCCTAAAGTAATAGGGTGTGATAATGGACCCGCGTTCATAACCCACATAAGTCAGGGGTTAGCCAGGACCTTGGGGATTTATTGAAAGTTACATTGTGCTTATAGACCCCCGAGTTCAGGACAGGCAGAATGAATGAATAGAACCATTAAAGAGACCATAACGAAATTAAGCTTAGTGACCGGCATAAAATATTGGACTATGCTACTGCCTTATGAACTGTTTCATGCAAGAAATACTCCCTCTGTTTCTTTGTGTAACCTCACCCCATATGAAATTTTCTATGGTGCCCCTCCTCCAGTAAGGGACCTAACTCCAACTCTAAGACCTAACGATCCCTTTCACACCCCCTTGCTTGACAGACTTAAAGCTCTTGAAAGAACTCAGGATACCTGTGAAAACAGATGGCCACTGCCTAACAACCTGGGGACGAGAGGACTCCAAATCAACATCAAGTAAGATACTTCTTCTATGTAAGACGACATCAGGTGTCATCCCTGGAACCCCGCTTGAAAGGACCATACCAGGTGCTACTTATAACACCTACAGCGGTAAAGGTAGACAGAATCATTTCCTGGTTCCATACCTCTCATCTCAAACCTGCGGCCTGTTGAGACTCTGGCTGGAAACTGGAAAAGACTGGTAACCCTTTCAAATTGTGTATTCCTCATATTATTGCTAACTATAAACTCTGTTTGATCAACCATGTAATTTCTTTTCTCCAATCTCAAATTGGACAAGTTAAACTTATGTTAATACCCCACTAGCAGACATAAAATGTGACACCCCCCAATGATCACTTTTATGACTAAAAGTAGCCAGAAGAAGAAGTGGGGAATGAAAGGTTAATAAAATAGGCACTTGTCACTTCCTGTTTTTCTGTACGCTTAACAAAACACTGTTGAAATCTTGAGAAATGTTTGCTAATCTTGTTCCCAGAATGTGCTGTCCCCAATGGCCAAACTACAGAATGCACTCCCTCACCCGGTTGCGCGCAAACTGCCCACTCGCCCTGATCCATTAATAAAATTCCCTCCCTGCCCTCTTCAAGGAAAGTATATAAGCTCTGCATAAGCTGTTCTCAGCGCTCTCTGCTCTATTCAAGTGAGGTATGAGCACCAGCACGCTGGACCCCCAATAAACCCTTTGCTGTTGCATGAGATAGATTCTGGGTGGTCTCTTCCTCCGACGCTCACCTGACATTTACTTGGATGATTGAATGTAGAAAAGAACATCCATTCAAAACGGGATAGTCAGTAAGATTAGGAATATAGTTGGTTGGTTTAGGAAGAAGAGTGAATATTGGATTTGGAAAAAATGTCCTTTAGCAATAGGGTTTCATATAGAGAGTGAATGTAAATGTCAGCACATGTGAAGAGTCAGTCACAATGATGAACTGGAGAAAACATGTAGGAAAGCAGATATCAATAGAGACATTATGAAATCAGGCAAAGCATAAAGTTAGTGATAGGATTACACATTCAACAGGGTTGACTTTAATTATATAATCTTAGGAAAAAAGAAATATGTAGTCATCAATAGGATTGACATTTGAGAGCATTAGGCAAGTGGACATGGATGATTTTAGTAATGCAGGTTCACTTTCCATTTAGGTTTTGGTACAATCATAAGTGTGACCTTTGCATTTTGTGTTCAGAATATTACTGTGATACAATGTATATGTAGATCAGGTGACATGAGTATTTCTCGTAACCATTTCTGGGAGCAATATTTTGAAGACGTATAAATTAGTATTGGGGGTACAAAAAGTTGTACCCTGTGTCTATGAATATAGAGGTTTCCTGGCCTAAAGACATTTTGAGAAACTGCCTCTGAGGCTGGGCACTTGAAATATATGTTGTTGTCAGTAGCTTTAGCTTCCTTTGTAGTGAGACCATCAAAGCTAGATATGCATCTATGTGACCTGAAGGACATGTGTTCTTATTTTCCAATGAACATGGTGCAGCAGTGATGAATTCTCTTTTTGTAGGTAAACAATGGCCATTGGGGCTAAGCCTCTCCCCGTGTGGACTGTGAAGCCCTTTGGTCATACTCCACTTTTAATGGTCTTTCTTGCTGCTACAATGGGAGTTTGGTATTGGCTTCACAAAATACAAGGAGTTCAAATGGGTCGCAGTGCTGCACGGCATTCTGTCACATGTGGTTGGTCAGTGTCTGCTGGAGAACGCACCAACCAGGCTTCTATCCCACATAGCTTGCGCCCTTGTCCATAGCAACCTGATTCTGAACATTGCCCAGAAACGTCTCCATATACCAAGATGCCTTTTTATATAATTGTCTGCTGGCTGCACCATGTCAGTCACAGGACATTTGGAAGCCAATGGCAGATCTCCATGGCCACAGCACAGGTGTATTATCACACACTTGCTAACCACTACTCTAGGATCACTACTCAGAAGGCTCCAAATTACTGGCATCTCTGTTCTACAGCATTTTCATGAAACCCAGTCAATCAAGGCACTGTCTGGTATACTCCTGATCAGCAATAGGACATGGAAATGTTTTCCAGTGCCACCTGGTCAAGGGAATGTCCAAAATTTCATGGTATTTATCTCGCCATTTTTCAAGGATGAATTTGGAGCCACTGTGAGTTTCCCATTCATCCAGGAACCATAAAATTTTGAGGAAGCTCATTTGAATGAAACCTCTGGAGAACTCTCACAGGCAAGGCTTCCCAAAGAGGGGGCAAAAGGGCACATGAAGCCAGGCCCATTGAGGTCTTCAATGTGAGATCCATGTGTGTTTTGTCTCTTAATTATGGCTGCCAACTCTTTAAAAATAAAATCATGTAATATCCTGGATGAGATTCCCATGGCAATGTGGGAAGCCATCCTGGGCCTAGAACTCAGTTTCCTAGGGCGACTCTCATACGTGGCCTCCTAAAATCCCAACATGACTTCATGGCAATACTTCTCTGAGTTCGGTTCCAGAACTCAGTCTTATGGGGAATCACACCAGTGTTCAAGCCCAGGTGGACCCAGTCATCTCTTCCAACCACCAACAAATGACCACAATTAAAACCAAAACCCTCTAAAATGGCCTTCAGCTTCTTCCATATAGACACTCAACATAAATTATATAACTGGTTCCAACTTTAAATAATGGATTGAATTGTTATCTGAAAATATACAGAAAATCTTATATTGATATACAATCATTCATTCCAACCAGTTATACATCTAATGGTAATTTTAGGGTTATGGTTTATCATGAAGAGTGTGGGAGTTTTGCTTCAAATTTTTATGGAAATCGAAAATAATGTGTTTGGAAAGAAGTCTCATGAGAAGAACAGTCAAGAAACCTGGAGGAATACATGTGTTCTGAAGCAGGAAATGATTGAAAGTGAAACAAATGCCTATTAATTTTTGAACCTGTGGATGAAATATATATCCTATGGTGTGCATAAACTGAAGAAATAGTAATGTACCAGTGTTAAATAAAATGAACTTCAAAATACACATCATGTCCCATAGGAATCTATTTGCATTGATGTTAAACTGGGTCAGCTACTGTAGAAATATTAGGATTTTATGCACCATTCACTGAAGTTACTTTTCAGTACTAGAAAACAAATATGTATTTCAGGTGGATGTATATTTCTGAGAATAATCTTGTGAAAAGTTGATTATGAATCCACATACATGAACATGAATGAATTTAGGTAGTGTATATAGGACACATATATTTTATATTTTGAAAAATTTGGAGAGTATATATATATATATATATATATATATATATATATATATATATATATATATATACACACACACACACACAAAACACAAACACAGACAATAAAACGTAGCAATATATATGCCAATCGAAATTCTTCATGAAATATATATCATCCACTGATGCAAAAATATTTATTTTACTTAACATGGATTTATGTATAATGTTTTTCTACTAGGAGGCTCCCCCATACGTTAAATTTTTAGTTCCAACAGCGTTTAGGAGAAGTGATCTCTTCTCACAATTTGAATCTGCTAAGTCAGCCACCTCACAAGAATATACGTGTGATACCATGTAGGATTCTATATGTGCATATAAAATACATGTGGTGAATAGGCTACAGAGAAAGGGAGCCAGGTATTCACATATTTTTTAACTTTAAAAACACATGGAGAATTATTTCAATTAAAAATTAGCTAGATTTATAACACCTACCCTATATCATGCAAAAGGCAACTCCAACTATACACCATGCCTCCTCTGAACTGCTTGTATTTCTATTCTATTTGGGTTATTTTCCTCCATCATATTAGTATTAGTAGTCATAGTCAATAGGATATGGGTTAGTGCCAGGGGTCCCGGCCGGCAGGACATATCAACGTGGGCATTAAACATAGTTGGGGAGGAATGAAGGGACAAGAGACAGGAGAGATGACAGCCAGACAGGAGTTCTGATCAAGCTGCAAACTTTTATTGTTCTCACAGGGTGTTTATATGCTGCCGATGGGAAAACTCTCTTATCGGCAGTTGCTGGATGTCTTCACAGGGTTAGATAACCTCAGGATATTTCAGGAAGACAGATGGCGACAGGATGTCTCAGGGAGATAGATGGTTGTGGGATATCTCCCAGGCAGGATGTCTCCCAGGGGGCTGTTTCTTGTAAGTGTCAGGCTATTCTTTGAAGGAGAACTTCCTTCTAGGCCCTGACATCTCCCCCTTTCTTATATAAAATATTTGACCTACCTTACCGGCCATGTTTTTAGGGGGGGTTAGAAGCTCTGTTTGTCTAGGAGGCCTTAGAATATATCCTGATCCGAGCAAGCATCTTTACTAGCAGATTTCGTGGTGGCCTTGGCATGTTTTTGGAGGAGATGGCCTTGAAGGGGAAGCATGCCAACCGCCATGCACCAGAGCGTGTCACTCAGAGGTCTTGTGTTTGGGGATCCGTGGATCCATCTTTTTGCAGTCCTTCCTGCACCCTCCGATATTATGGCCTAACGTCCTCACTCCATGGGTGCGTCTTCCCCCAAGCCGAAGGGCCCATGGAGACGAACCCTTATGGCAAGGGCAGAAGATGGTTTGTCAGAGCTTTTACTTATAGTTTTATGTATGAAAGAGAGATCTGTGGGGATGTAAACTTAAGAAATAAGCCTGTGAGAAGGGTAGAACATCCTTTTAAAAGTTGACAGCGTGGTCTTCCATCTCCAGATGATGATAGTGGATCTGTATGGGCTTAGAGGCCATAATATTAATGTGTTCTTTAATAAATTGTACCACACTGTTTATAATGCAGGGTCCTATGGTCACCATTAAACGTAAACCCAACAAAGGGCCTAATAGGGGAAGAAGGTAGGGTAGAAATCCATTAAGCTTAGTCCAGAGGGGATTTTCAAATAGTTCTCTTCATCTCTTTTCTAGATCTTCTTGAAGCTGCTTAAATTTAGTGCATACTGTGACTGATTTATTGGCATAAAAGCAGCATCGTTCCCCTAAGGCCAATCAAATATCTCCCTGGTTAGCAGTCAGCAAATCTAAGCCTCGTCTGTTTTGAAGGCACACTTTTGCCAGGAAGTCTATTTGGTCCTACAAATCTTTAATGGTTTCTGATAGAGTTTGTACATCATTTTAAGTTGTTGAGACATGCGATGGTAAGGGTGTATAGCCGTGCCAAAGCCAGTGTATCTGTGCCCACAGCAGCTGTTATTCCAAGGCTGGCAATAAGTGGTAAGGCCTGTATCACCCGCCTCTGTCTTTTGACTAAGGTGTCTAGGCTAGAGGTTCGTCTCCTGGGACAATAGTTATATCAGGGAGTAATAAGGGAAGAACACAGTCACTGGTCCAATTCGCTGGAAGCCTGGGGAAGGCCACATTTCCTCCACACATAACAACTGTGCCATTGGGGGGACAAAGAGATGGGATGGGTGAGGAATAATTTTGTACTGTTGAGCAATTTCCAAAGGAAGTAATTCCAAAATCCATATCATAGGTATTATTCTGCATCGCACCTAAAAGACATAATGTAAAAGTGCCTATAGGCTATTTTTTAAAGGGAAATCCGGGTTGGCATGTATTATCATTGTCCATAGTAGAATTAATTGGAACTGCCATAGGAATGCTTGCCCCTGTTGTCATGCAGAGCCAGCAATTACCAGCAAGGGTGGGGTTGGAATTACTAAGGAAGGAGAAGGTAGTTTGCAAAATATCTAATGTATTGGTATATAAACCTGGGAACTGGGATTTCGGCTACATTAAGGGATGATATGTGAGCTCAGGGATTTGGGGTTTCAAAAGTTTGATTATCTGAGGATGCTTGACAGAATAAGTGGGTCCTCTACCATCAGAGACCCCTGTAGGGGCCTTAATGGGCCAGTCGGAAGGTTTTCCGACAGTGCCTTGGCACCCAGCTGACTGTAGCTTGGTGTATTTGCCTTCTCCTCCCCGGTCAAAGAGAACGGGGGTATAATGAATAGTGGTCCCCCCTGCTTCATGAGTTTTAATTAGGGAGGCTTCAAAAAATCATTTTCCCTGCTTGTTAACACAAATTGAGGCCGACACATAACAAGAGACATGCATCGCCTGGGTATGCGTACGGGTTGCAGAACAATTTTGGAGAGCTTTACTTGTACTAGGGGGAATAATCTTTGGCTTGTTAACACATACCCATTTAGGCTGATGAACTCCTCTGAGTTTATGGTCAACCTCGGCACGGAGGTAAGCCACCTTAGTCATGCAGTCAGCAGTCTGCGTCCAACTAGTGGAAGCCTGAGTCCAAGATCCTCCCTTGCATTCACGGGGGCAGGGGGGCAAAAAGGTACTCCATGATGTTGGAAGGTGGAGGGCCAAGGCCTCCGTGCACAAACCTGTTCAGCATAAGTTCCTTAAGCAGGATCCTCACACAGATTGTTGGATGGATCCGAAAAAGAGGAAAACTTGTACTCATGGGGAGGGCCTCCGTCCCCGGTTTGAGGTAAGTCATTAACCTGTTTAACCAGGTGTTCTGGTAACCATCTTGGGTCTGCTAGCTCTTGGTCCAAAACACAAGCTGAGCCTCGTTCCCAGATGAGGACAGGATCTGGGCGTTTCCATTTATTTGTAAGGGGATTTCGCCACATAACAGGTGGGTGATCAGAATTGGAAAAGGGATGCCAGTGTCTGTCTGCAGCCGAAAGGCCTTCACTGTCTAGGGTAAGAAAAAAAAAGGGCAAATAATGCATGGTTAAGGCGATGCCTGTGAGTGGTAAATACAAGGGCGGAAGCCTTAAGGCGGGATAGCCAAGTCTTTAAGGTAAGGTGGAACGTTCCACAATGCCTCGGCCCTGAGGTTTGTATTGAATTCCAGTAGTATGACAAAATTGCAAGGTAGCACAAAACTGTTTAAAATTGGCACTGGTATATGGAGGACAATTATCTGTTTTAATATGTATTGGTTTACCCATTATGGAAAAGGCTGAAACAAGATGAGAAAGGACAACTTTGGTAGCCTCTCCAGAATGTGGTGATGCAAAAATAAAGCTGCTGAAGGTATCGATAGAAACATGTATATATTTGGTTTATCCAAATTCAGGAAAATGAGTAACATCCATTTGCCAAACCTGATTTGGCAGTAATCCTCAGGGGTTAACTCCCAAGTGTTGAATCGGGAGAGAGAGAGCACAAGCAGGGCATTCTTTTACTATTTCTCGTGCCTGTTGCCTGGTAATTTTACAAAGTAATCAAAGGCTCTGGGAATTTAGTTGGTGAAGATTGTTTATCTCCATGGCCTTTTGAATGGAGCCACCAAAAATTGGAAAGATGGTAGGAGTTGCTGCATCAGCTTAAGCATTACCTGTCTTAGAGGACCGGAAAGATCAGAGTGTGCCCTGATGTGTCCTAAGAAAAATGGGTGTTGTTTGGCCTGAATTAGCTGCTGAAGCTGGTGAAACAGAAAGGCCGCATTGGAAGAAGCTTTAATGGCGGGTGAAATCTCCAGCAGGGGCACAGAATGAGCAATGTAGGCACTGTCTGTATGAATATTAACAGGATTATCACAAAATGTTATAAAAACTTGTGTTATGGCAAACAATTCCACAAACTGTGCTTAATGATAGACAGTATCAAAGGTGGTAGGCTGGTTATTTACAACAAAGACCGCACAGCCATTACTGGAACCCTCTGTAAAGACAGTAAGGGCTTGAGGACTGGGAGCCTTTTGAGTAATTTTGGGAAAAATGAATGGATGTATCTGGACGAAATGTAAAAGGGTGTCATTGGGGACATGGTTATCAATTGTTCCCAAATGGCCTGATTGGGCAATACCCCATTCATCCCCTCTCTGTAGTAAAAATTGGGTTTGGTGATTAGTATATGGAATTAAAATATTATCAGGGTCTTTGCCAAAATGTTGTCGAGAAAGCAAATGACCTTTAATAATAATAGAAGCTACCTGAGCAAGATAAACGGTAATAAACTTGGAGGATGTGGTGGATAAATGGACCCAAAGCAAGGGGAAGCCTTTATTTTTAAAATATGGATATCCTGTCAAAATTTTTCTGAGGGTATATGAGGAGCGTGTAAAAGAACCAGAACCAGAGGAAGGTTATAAGAAATTTGTGTAACAAACTGTTTGGCAATGGCTTCTGTGACTTGGTTTAATGCCTGTCATGCCTCGGGAGTAAGTTTTTGAGGGGAAGAGGGGTAGGAATCACCTCTCAAAATATCATTAAGGGGCAAAAGTACACAAGTGGGTAATTTTAAATATGTTCTTAGCCATTGAATATCTCCCAGTAATTTTTGAGAATCATTAAGGGTGTGAAGATGGTCCACACGTAGTTGTATTTTAGGAATTTGGATCTGATTATCTTGAAGTTTAAGGCCCAAATAGGAATAAGGGTCCTGTGTTTAAACCTTATCAGGAGCTATCTGTAGTCTCAAGGTAGTGAGTGTTTTCTAAAGGTCCAAGTAACAACTATTAAGGTCATGGTAATTAGGTGCAGCAATTAAAGAATCATCCATATTATGTAAAACATAAAATTGTGGTCATCACTCTCTCACAGGGTCTACTGCTTGAACAGCTTATTTTTAGCAAAGACTAGAGCTGTTGGTCATACCTTGGGGAAGAACCTTCCATTGAAATCTCTGCATAGGGCCGTGGAAATTAATGCAAGGGAGACTAAAGGCAAAATAGGGTCTATCCTCGGGATGTAAAGGAATGGTAAAAAAGCAAACTTTTAAGTCAATAACCATTTTACAATAGTTTTTGGGAATAGCCACTGGTGTGGAAATTCCAGGCAGTAGTGCTCCGATCAGGCACATAACTTTATTAATGGCACACAAATATTGTAAAAGACGCCACTTGCCTGATTTTTTCTTGATAACAATAGGAGTATTCCATGGTGAGGTTGAGGGCTCTACATGGCCGGCTGCCAGCTGTTCCTGCACTAACATGGAGGCAGCCTCCAATTTTTCTGGGGGGTAAAGGGCCACTGATCCACCCACACAAGAGTCTGAGTCTCCAAAATAATTTTATCTGCATGGGGTACAGGAGGGTCAGGAACCGACACTAAAAATCAGAATACCCAAGTCCAAATGTATTTGTTTTTTTTATGGGTTTTATAGTCCCCACCAGTCCTTGTCTCAGTCTCACAAGGCCTGCACCAGGGACAAAATTCATACAAAGCATTTGATGAGTCACCATGGAATTGGGACTGGCAAGAATAACTTCCATTTGACTCAAAATATCTCGGCCCCATAGGTTAACAGGGAGGTCAGGAACAATGAAAAGAGTGACAGTCACCTTATTACCCTCTTTATCAGTCCAGCTAAAAGCCCTAGAACTGACATGGAAATTTTTTGACTCTTAACCCTTTTAGGTCATTCAAGGATGGGGTGATGGGCCAACCTGATGGCCAGTATTTGTGAGAAATAATTGTGGCATCAGCTCCAGTATCTAGAATTCCTTGGAATTCCTTTCCTTCAATAAGTAAGGTAAGGGTGGGTCTATTGTGAGAAATGGGCTGAACCCAATATACATCAGAGGAGCCGAGGGAGGCTGTCCCCCGTTGTAGGTTTGGGCAGTGGAAGTGCCTCCTGAATCCAAGGGAAGGAATGTTAATTGTGCAAGTCTTGTTCCTGCTGGGATGGCCGGAACTCCATTAATAGCTGTTGCCAGTATTTTTATTTCTCCAGTGAAATCATTATCATTAATGCCAGGGAAGACCTGAACACCATTTAACGTAGCAGAGGCTCTTCCAAGAATAAGGGCACTCGTATGAGATGAAGGGGGACCCATAATTCTAGGGGGTATTATCTGGTGCCCTTGCATTGAGTCTAATATTGTATCGGTGGTAGCACAGAGGTCCAATCCTGCGCTGCCTGGGGTGGCTAGTTGGAGGGAGGCAATTGTGGGGAAGAATTTTGTGGTAGGTTTGGAGTTTGGGAGGGAACAAACCTTATTGCCCCTGGTTTTGTCCTGGGGGAGGTCGTGGCCAGGGGCTGGCCCCGCAGGAAGTTTCCTGAGAAGCAGGAAGAAATAGACTGTCTGAGGCCATTTGTCTTAGATCTACACTTACTGGCCCAGTGATGACATTTACCACATCTAGAACAAAGGGTAGCTGGGGGCGATTTAGCCCCAGTTTGAGGAGATGATATTCCTAGGCTTTGTTTGCCTTTCGGACACTTGCGTGCAAAATGGCCAGGTTGTTTACAAGTAAAGCAAGTACATGAGCCAGGATTGTGAAAGGCCTTGGTAAAGGGGGCACGTAGGGCGAGACCCATGGCATGGGCTGCACCCACCCCTGCACAGAGTCTAATAAAGTCAGAAAGTTTCCCTTTTTCCTTATGTGGTCGAAGAACATCCTGACATGCCGGGTTGGCGTTTTCAAAGGCAAGATGTTTTACAAAAGTTCTTTCGCTTTCGCTTTGTCCAAGCAAGCAATCTGCAGCTAGGTTAAGCCGGGGAACAATGTTTCTATAAGGGTCGTTGGGTCCTTGTCAAATTTTTGCCAAAGAAGTGGTAGCCGAGCCCGTTTGAGGGAGGCATCTCCAAGCATGTAAGCCAGCCATCTGAATCTGCGCCAAAAGTCCAGCAGGGAAACGTGCCTATTTAGTTTTAGTGTCAAATGGCTCATAGCCCACTAGCTTAACATAAGTTCAGGATTTATAGGAGGCCTTAGTTAATTTTTTTTTTTTGAGCAGTTTCCTGACAGTGCTCCTTGAAATCTGCATTCCATAACAGGAAATCTCCGGCACTGAGGGTAGCTCGGTCTAAAAATTTCCAATCATTGGGAGTAAGCCATTGTGTGCTGTGGCTTTCTAATAAAGTCAACGTGTAGGGCACAGTGGGGCCATTGTAAGCACAAGTCTTTTTATGTTTTTCAAGAAAACGCAGGCTTAATTTTTTGTAGACACTCTGGGTTCCTTCCTGCCTAGGGGTGAACTCTTCATCCTCTGAGTCCTGATCTCCTTGATCCATTTCCCCCGCTTCCTCCTCTTGATCCTCCTCTAAGTCTTTGACCTCAGCCTTTGCAGGCATATCTATCTGACTGCGGGTGACTGGGAAGGCGAGAACAGGCTAATGGAGTGGCTTAGCCTTTGTATTAGACCACCGTGGGCCAGCTTTCATTGACTCCATGCCTAAGGCTAATGAACAGAGCTCAGAGTCAAGGGATCTTAATTCTTTTAAAAGTTTGATCTGTTCCCGTCTATGTTGGAGAGACTCTCACAAGGGAGCCAGGCTAGGCAAGGGAAGTGGGGAAAAAAATATCTGGGTGGCATTTTGCTCCTGAAGGGCTGGAGCACAAAAGGCAGGAGGGATATAGGAGGTAGGTAGATGTGTAAGTCCTATAGGCTGTGGTAGGGTCCTGAGAGGTGGCGCATCTTCTGAATGGTAGCTTGCTGCTTCCTTCTCCAAGGTAGCCTCCGTCCCAGGGGTCAATGTGTCTCTGGGATTTAAAACTCGATAAAGGCGTCTGGTAACCATTAGAGCCTTATTCATTAGGGTGGTATTTTGAGGGGGACCAGGAAGGTTCCCAGGGTCCTGGGGAGACTGAGAAGGGTCAATGTCTATACTAACTGATGGGCATGCCTTGGGGAGACGAGAGGTGTTTTGCATAGTCTCTTCTCCAATCCTGACAAGTTGTAAGGTACCATTGTCAAAGGGTGAACTTTTAAGAATTTTATTAATTAAGTTCCAGTAAGAAAATGTGGGAACTGGCACTTTTTCTGGGCCAAAGGTTTAATAATAATGTTTTAAACAGTCTCTTACTCTAAGCCATCTTTTACCATCAATGGTCACTTCAAGGTGAAACCATGGACACAATTCTCCTATGTATTAGAAAAAAAATTTAAGTCCTTTTTCTTAACACACACCCCCATGTCTTGAAGGACTCCTTGAGGCCTGACAAAAACAAATCATGTGGCGAAACTGCTTGTCCCATGGTGGGTCACTCACCGTGCGTCATCCCCACTCTCCTCCTGGATCTGTCTCTTGGTGGTGTCTGCTGAGGCAATCCCAAGCTCCACTTGATGAAGTCTTCCAGGAGGACGGGGTTCCCAATGAGTCAAAGGCTCGAGCCCCAGTCAGTGGGTGCCAGTAGTCCCTGCTGGAAAGACACATCAACAGGGGAAGCGAACCTAGATGCGGAGGAATGAAGGGACAAGAGACACGAGAGATGACAGCATGACAGGAGTTCTGATCAAGCTGCAAACTTTTATTTTTCACACAGGGGCATTTATATGCTGGAGATGGGAAAGCTCTCTTATCCGAAGTTTCTGGATGTCTTCAGAAGGTGAGATAAACTCAGGATGTTTCAGGAAGACAGATGGCAACAGGATGTCTCAGGGACACAGTTGGCTACAGGATGTCTCCCAGACAGGATGTCTCCATGGGGGCTGTTTCTTGTAAGTGTCAGGCTATTCTTTAAGGTGAATTCCTTCTACCCCTGACAGTCAGGGATTCAGTATTTCGAATGGAAAATTTGAAAAAGAATCCAATGTGTATTCAAAACAATGCCTTGACATAACCTTCATCCCAAGTAAGACACAATTAGAGGAGAAGAGTTAGAAAATCTGTGAATAAACATCTGGAATAGAAAATGCTCAGGAGTTCACAACCTTGGAGGTGGTATAGGAGTTTCCAAAAGTAAGGGACAGGGTAAAAACTCCACAAACATGGAGCTCTGCTGGCCTAAAGATTTCTTGAGAAACTTCATCTGAGGTTGTTTTTAGGAGCTTTAGCTTCCTTTGTAATGAGACGATCAAAGCTGGGTCAGAATCTATGTGACCTAGAGGACATTGTTTCTTATTTTCCAATGAACATGAGGCAGCAGTGCTGAATTCTCTCTTTGTAGGTAAACTGTGGCCACTGGTGGCTAAGTGTCTACCAGTGTGGAATGTGAAGCCATTGGTCATCCTCCAATTTTTGTGGTGTTTCTTGCAGCTGCACTGGGAGTTTGATATTTGCTTCACGAAATACAAGAAGTTCAACTGGGACACAGTGATGGAGGGAGTTCTGTCACGTGTGGTGGGTAAGGGTCTGCAGGAGAATGCACCAACAAGGCTTCTATCCCACATAGCTTGCCCCCTTGACCATAGCAATCTGATTGTAAACATTGCCCTGAATCCTCTCCATATAACAAGATGCCTTTACATACAAGGGTCTGTGGCTTGTAGCATGTCAGTCACAAACCATTTGGAAGCGAAGGGCAGAAGCAGATGACCCGACCACAGATGTTTTAACACACACCTGCACACCACTGCTCTAGCCCGACTACTCAGCAGGCTCCAAATTACTGGCATCTCTGTTCTACACCATTTTCATGAAATCCAGTCAATCAAGGCACTGTCTGGAACACTGATGGTCATCAATAGGACATCCAAAGGTTCTCCATGGCCACCTGGTCATGGGAATGTCAAAAATTTAAAGGTGTTTATCTAGCCATTTTTCAAGGGTGAACTTGGAGGCACTGTGGGTTTCAATTCATTCAGGAACGATTAAATGGAGAGGAAGCTCATTTCATTGAAAGCTCTGGAGAACTATCACACGCAAGGCTTCCCAAAGACAGGCCAAAAGGTCCCATGAAGCCAGACCTACTGAGGTCTAAAATTTGAGGTCCATGTGTGTTTTGACTTGCAACTATGGCTGCCAAGTCTTTAAGAATAAAATCATGTGATATCCTTCCCGAGATTCCCAGTGCTCTGTGGAAAGCCAACCTGGGCCCAGATCTCACTTTCCAAGGGCGACTCTCATGTGTGGCCTCCTAAAATCCCAACACAATACAAGGCAATACTTCTTTGAGGTAAGTTCCAGAACTCAGTCTCTAAGGAGAATCACACCAGTGTTCAAGCCCAGGTGGACCCAGTCATCTATTCCAAGCGCCACACAAATGACCGCAATTAAAGTCAAGACACTCCCACATGGCCCTCATTTTCTTCCATATAGACACTCATCATAACCTCTGGCTGGAGGTTTCCATGAGGGGCACAGCCCAAGACAGTGTCCAAAATAAGCTCCCTTGCATCCATTTGCCTAAAGTCAGTGTGGCTGGGACATCCTTCCTGTGAACTTTTAGTGTTCAAAGAGGCCTGCCGTTAATATTGCTCTTATTCTCGATTTTGAGGCCTACTGACTGTGGGGTTTAGATTCTTTATGTTAATTGGAGTCATGAGAAAACCCAAGAACCTATGGTCTAGTGTCTGCAGGGCTTTGAAGAACTCATTTGACGCAAAGGATGTGTATTCTCAATGATGGAAGTCAGAAACCTTACAGAGGAAGGTGAGAGACTTCGTCCAAAATTACTGCTCTTTTGGCTTTTTGATTTGGATGCACACATGGGATTTTTCATTAGATCCATCAGGTGCTGAGAATCTAAGCCACAGCCTCACACAGGGCCAAGAGGCTGATTCAGACATATCCCTTTCCAAAGCAATTAAGAAAGAGCCACAGGTAATGTCCATACATTTCCATTTGAAAACTGTTTTCTTCAGGCTTCAAAAAGGCATAGTCTGAGGCAAAGACCTTCCTGACATTCAGGGCAACAGAAGGATATGTAAGCAAAAGGCCCAAAGCGGGCTTTCTCCACTGAGACTTTCCTGGTCACACTGATATCTGAGTTTTCTGAGATGCTCATCATTTCCTTCAGCTCTCTAGTGCATGGCCGTATCACAGAGCGTGGAGGTGGTACATATCTTGGACACAATACCATGAGCGTATTCTGGAGATTGCCCATAATTCAGGTAGAGAACAGGAACTTAAGAAGATATTAGGTGTTGCCCATCCATTAGGCAAGCCGCAGACCATTCATAAATTGGGCAGAATGAATGCTGGGAAGATTTCTACTAGAAAGGACACATGTATTTATGCATTCTCTTTTCTATTGTCTACAACCATGGACACAGTGGGATACACAGACATAGAAAGACTAGCCTTGTCAAACGACTTACTAGAATCGGTTCACACCAAACCAAACAAACCGACTTTCTTACCTATTCTCAGAACATGAGACAAAACCACAAACAAATACCCACACCCACACCCACACCCACACAGACCCCCAAGTACGTCTGTGACAATATGGAGTGTCGTTTGATAGTGGGCCATAATAAATTCCCTCATAATGGGCTGTCCTGTCTCAGATCTAGTCTCTGTGGCAAACTTTGTGAAGCTGTAAGGAGACAGTGGTGAGCCACTATCTGCTTTCTCAGGAAAGGCCCCTCTTCAGACCTTCCTGGCATTTGGCCATCCTCACATAAGTAGGTACCAAGAAAGACTGACTCTGTCTTTGGTAAATCCGAAAAATTTTGACCACTGGGACTGGGACTGGGACTGGCTCTGGATGCCTGGCTACCTGGATCCCAAGTTCAGAGAATGCCATCACCAAGGAAGTGAGGTGAGGTCACTTCCTTCAGGAACTGAATGAGGTCCATACCTTGGCAACCACTTTGTCCTAACAGTTGCTTCCAAGGGTCCCATGAGATGGAGGCTGCACCTACTTACTCTGACATTTTCACAAGTTAGAATGGTATACAACCATAGGCACCCAGGAACAGCTCTCCACACAGCCCTGGTTTGCTGCATCTTCTTTACATTAAGAAGAGAGAGGCTGATTCCGACACAACCCTTCATCCTGACCAGGTTGTTTGCCATGGAAGATGACTTTTGCTCTCTGAGGTCCTTAATAGCTGCCTACATCTTCTCCAGGGATCATTTCTTTAATGACCTTTGAGGTTCTCAGCAGGTGAAAGATCCCTTAATTTCTGTCTTGTAAGACCAACTCTGTCCCTGCTCTTCTGTAAAGTTAGATTGAGGAAAGAGTGTATGGTTAGGGTTAATAACATGTTCAATCTGTGTTAGGAACTACTCTGCTGGATGAATAATGTTATTGGGAACCTACAATATTTATAAGAATATGTAGGTGAAATATATGTATGAAAACAGAAATCTAAGATTTGAAGCCCTGAAGGGCATTGGGCCCTTCATTGGGATACTTAGTGTTGACTTACTTTCTGCACAGATGTCTCAGATAAATCCATATACATTGGCATAGGACCTTGTACATTGGATGATTGAATGTGGAAGAGAACATCGAGTCAAAATGGGATAGTAGGTAAGATTAGGAAGATAGTTGGTAGGTTTTGGAAGGAGAGTGAGTATAGGATTTGGAAAAAAAAACTTCTTTAGCAATAGGGTTTCTGTTAGAGGGTGAAGGTAAATGTCAGCACATATGAAGATTCAGTCACAACGATGAACTTTGGAAAATATGTAGGAAATCAGATAATAACAGAGACATTACAAAATCAGGGAAAGTATAAAGTGAGTGATAGGATTAGACATTTTGAACAGGGTTGAGTTTGACTATATAATCTTAGGAAGAAACAAATATGTAGTCACCAATAGGATTGACATTTGAGAGTATTAGGCAATGTGGACATGGATGTTTTTAGTAATCCCTGTTCACTTTCCTTTTAGGCTTTGGTACAATCATAAGTGTGACCTTTGCATTTTGTGTCCAGAATATTACTGTGATGAAATGTATATGTAGATCGTGTGACATGAGTATTTCTTCCAGCATTTCTGGGAGCAATATTTTGAAGTCCTATAAATTAGTATTGGTGGTACAAAGAGGTATACACTGTGTCTATGAATATAGAGATAGTGCATGAATAGACCACATTGTGAATAAATAATATAACTGGTCCCACTTTAAATAATAGATTGAATTGATATCTGAAAATATATAAGAAATCTTATATCGATATACCATCATTCATTCCAACCAGCAATACATCTAATGGTAATATTAGGGTTATGGTTTATCACGAAGTGTCTTTGAGTTTTGCTTCAAAAGTGATCATGGAAATCGAAAATAATGTGTTTGGAAAGAAGTCTCATGAAAAGACCCATCAAAAACATGGAGGAACACACGTGTTCTGTAGAATAAAGTGATTGAAAGTGAACAAAATGCCTATAAATTTGCAAAGTTTTGGATGAAATAAATTTGCTATGATGAGCATAAACTGAAGAAATAGTAATGTACCAGTGTTGAATAAAATAAATGTCAAAATGCACAACATGTCCCATAGGAATCTACTTGCATTGATGTTAAACTGGTTCAGTTACTGTGGAAATATTAGGATTTGTATGCACCATTCACTGAAGATAGTTTTCAGTACTAGGAACCAAATATGTATTTCAGGTGAATGAATAATTTTGAGAATAGTCTTGTGAAATTTTGATTATAAATATACATACTTGAATATGAATGAGTTTAGGGAGTGTATAACAAGATATATATTTCATATTTTGAAAAATCTGGAGTGTGTGTGTATATATATATATATATATATATATATATATATATATATATATATATATATACATACACAAACACACAGACATTAAAAATAGCATAATATATTCCAATTGAAATTCACCATGAAATATATGTCATCTACAGATCCAAATTTATTTATTTTATTGAATATAGATTTATGTATAATGTTGTTCAACAAGGAAGCTCACTCATAGATTGAATTTTCAGTTCCAACAGCGTTTAGGAGGAGTGATCTCTTACAATTTGTATCTGCCAAGTCAGTCACCTCACAAGAATGTACGTGTGGTATCAGGTAAGATTCTATAATTGCATGTAAAAATATATGTGCTGAATAGGCTACAGAGAAAGGGATGCCTTGACATTACAATCACCGAGACTAAGGCACAATTAGAGGAGAAGAGTTAGAAAATCTGTGAATAAATATCTGGAATGGAATGTGCTCAGGAGTTCACAACCTTGAAGATGGTAGAGGAGATTTCAAAAGTAAGGGACAGGGAAAACAGTCCACAAACATGGAGCTCTGGTTCCCTAAATCCTTCCTGAGAAACTGACTCTGAGTTTGGGCACTTGAAATATATGTTGTTGTCGGGAGATTTAGCTTCCATTGTAGTGAGACAATCAAAGCTGTGTCTGCATCTATGTTACCTGGAGGACATGGTTTCTTATTTTCCACTGAATATGTGGCAGCAGTGCTGAATTCTCTTTTGTAGGTAAACTGTGGCAACTGGGGGATAAGTGTATCCACATGTGGACTGTGAGGCCATTTGGTCATCCTCCACTTTTCGTGGTGTTTCTTGCTGCTGCACTGGGATTTTGGTATTTGCTTCATGATATACAAAGAATTCAACAGTTACCCGGTGCGTGAGTGAGTTCAGTCACTTTTGGTAGGTCAGGGTCTGCAGGAGAATGCACCAACCAGGCTTATATCCCACATGACTTTCCCCCTTGACCATAGCAACCTGATTCTAAACATTGCCCTGAATCCTGTCCATATGACAAGATGCCTTTACATACAAGGGTCTGCTGGCTGCACCATGTCAGTCACAAGCCATTTGGAAGCCAATGGAAGATCCACATGGCCCCACCACAGTTGTTTTATTACACACCTGCCCACCACTGCTGTAGGCCCACTCCTCAGCAGGCTCCAACTTCCTGGTATCTCTGTACTGAACCATTTTCATGAAAACCAGTCAATCAAAGCACTGTCTTGTAATCTCATGATCAGCCACAGGATATCCAAAGATTCTCCAGTGCCACCTGGTCATGGGAAGTTTCAAAATTTCTTGGTATTTATCTAGCCATTTTTCAAGGTTGAAGTTGGAGGCACTGTGTGTTTCATTTCATTCTGGAACTATTACATGGTTAGGAAGCTCATTTCAATGAAATCTCTGGAGAAGTCTCACAGGCAAGGCTTCCCAAACAGTGGCCAAATGATCACATGAATCCAGGCCCATTAGGATCTACATTCTGACATCCATGTGTGTTTTGACTCTCATATATGGCTGCCAAGTCTTTCAGAATAAAATCATGTGGTAACCTGGCTGAGATTCCCAGTGCTCGGTGAAGAGCCACCCTGGGACTAGATCTCATTTTCCAAGGGTGACTCTCATGTGAATCCTCCTAAAATCCCAACACCATTCATGGCAATACTTCTCTGAGGTGAGGTCCACAACTCAGTCTCTAAGGGGAATCACAACAGAGTTCAAGCCAAGGTGGACCCAGTCATCCCTTCCAACGCCCACACATGACCACAATTAAAACCAAAACACTCCCACATGGCCCTCATCTTCTTCCATATGGACACTCATCATTACCTCTGACTTGAGGTTTCCATGAGGGGCACAGCCCAAGACAGTGTCCAAAATAACCTCCATTGCCCCTCATTTGCCTAAAGTCAGGGTGGCCTGGACATTCGTCCGGGGAACCAGGAGTGAGCAAATAGGCCTGCTGTTAATATTGCTTTGCTCCTTCATTTTGAGGCCTACTGACTGTCAGGTATAGATTCTTTATGTGGTTTGGATTCTGGAGAAAACCCAAGCACCTATGGGATAGCCTCTAAAGGGCTTTGAAGAACTCATTTGATCCAAAGGTTCCTATTCTCACTTGAAGGAGGTAAGGAACCTTACAGGGGAAGGCGAGAGACTTCTTCCATAATGACTGCTCTTTTGGCCAATTTAGTTTTGGATGCAAACATGGGATTTTCTTTACATCCATCATGTGCTGAGAATCTAAGCCAAAGCCTAACACAGGACCTAGAGCCTGATTCAGACATATCCCTTTCCAATGCAATTAAGCAAAGAGTCACAGGTGATCCCCATTGATTTCCATTTGAAAACTGTTTTCTTTAGGCTTCCCAAAGGGGTGGCCAGAGGCAAAAAGCTTCCTGACATTGAGGGCAACAGAACAATAGGTACCAAAGCAGTATTTCTCCACTGAGACTTTCCTGATCACACTGATATCTAAGTTTTCTGAGATGCTTGCCATTCCCTTCAGCTATCCAGTACATGGCCATGTCACAGAGCTTGGTGGTGGTACACATCTTGGACACAAAACCATGAGCCTATTCTGGAAAGTGGCCAGAAAACAGAAAGAAAACAGGAACTTAGGAAGATATCAGGGGTTGCCCATCGATAATACAAGCCACAGTCCATTCATAAATGGGAAGTATGAATCCGGGGAAGCTTTCTACTAGACAGGACACATCCATTGAAGCATTCTCTTTTCTAATGTCTACAACCACGGACTCAGTGGGATACACAGACCTAGAAACACTTGCCTTTTCAAACGACTTACTAGAATCAATTAACTCCAAACCAAACAAACTGCCTTTCTTACCTATTCTCAGAACATGAGACAAAACCACAAACCCACATCCTCACCCACAAATGCACCTCCTTCCCCCAAGTAGGTCTGTGACTATCCGGAGTGTCCTCTGACTGGTGGGCCATACTATGTTTCCATGAAATGGCCTGTTCTGTCTCAGATCTGTTCTCCTTGTCCAACTCTGTGATGTTGACAGGAGCCAGTGGTGAGCCACAACCTGGTTTCTCAGGAAAGGGCCCTCTTCAGAGCTTTACTCGCATTTGGCCATCCTCACATCAGTAGGTACCAAGAAAGACTGACTCTGTCCTTGGTAAATCCAAACAAGTGAGATCACTGGGACTGGGACTGGGACTGGCTCTGGGTGCCTGGCTTCCTGGACCACATGTTCAGAGATTTCGAACACCAAGGAAATGACGTGAGGTCACTTCCTTCAGAAACTGAATGAGGTCACTGCCTTGGCAAACACATTGTCCTAATAGTTGCTTCCAAAGGCCCCATTAGATGGAGGCTGCCCCTAGTTCCTGTGACACTTTCACAAGTTAGAATGGTATATCATCCATAGGCACTCCAGAACAGCTCTCCACACTGGCCTGTTTTGGTCCATCTTCTCTACACTAAGAAGAGAGAGGCAGATTCAGACACATCCCTTCATCCTGACCAGGTCGTTGGCCATGGAAGGTGACTCTTACTCTCTCAGGTCTTTCATAGCTGCCTACATCTTCTACAGGGATCATTTCTGTATGGACGTTTGAGGTTCTCAGCAGGTGGAAGATCCCCTAAATTCCTGTATTGTAAGACCAACTCTTTCCCTGCTCTTCTGTAAAGTTAGATTGAGGGAACAGTGTATGGTTAGGGTTAATAACATGTTCGATTTGGGTTAGGAATTGTTCTGCTGTATAAATAATGTTATTGGAAACCTGCGATATTTATAAGACTATAGAGGTGAAATATAAGTATGAAAACAGAAATCTAGGAACGATTGGAAGCCCAGAAGGTCATTGGGCACTTGATTGGTATACATAGCTTTGAATTACATTCTGCACAGATGTTTCAGTTAAATAGATAATCATGGTAATAGGACCTTGTACATTGGATCATTGAATATAGAAGAGAACATTCACTCAAACTGGGATAGTTGGTAGGATAAGGAAGATAGTTGGTAGGTTTCAAAAGAAGACTGAGTAAAGCATTTGGACCAAAAGTTCTTTAGCAATAGGGATTCAGTGAGAGAGTGAATGTCAATGTCAGCACATGTGAAGAGTCATTCACAATGATGAACTGGAGAAAAGGTGTAGGAAAGCATTTATCAATAGAGACATTAGGAAATCAGGCAAAATTCAAAGTGTGTGATAGGAAAATACATTTTTAACAGGGTTGAGGTTGAATATATAATGTTAGGAAGAAACAAATATGTAGTCACCAATAGCAATGATATTTGAGAGTGTTAGGGAACAAGGACATGGATGATGTTAGTAATACATGGTCACATTCAATTTAGGCTTTGGTACAATCATAAGTGTGACCCTTGTATTTTGTGTCTGGAATATTACTGAGATAAATATATATGTATATCAGGTGAGTAGAAAATTCATGATAAAATATATATCATCTACAGATCCAAAAATATTCATTTTACTTAACATGGATATATAGGTGAAATATAAGTATAAAAACAGAAATCTAAGTAAGATTTGAAGCTCAGAAGTGCATTGGGAAATTGATTGGGATACATAGCATTGAATTACGTTCTGCATACATATCTCAGATAAATCGATAAACAATGGCATATGACATTGTACCTTAGATGATTGAATGTAGAAGAGAACATCCACTCAAAAAGGGATAGTCGATAGAATCAGGAAGATAGTCAGTATGCTTTGGAAAAAGAGTGAGTATAGGATTTGGACCAAAGTTCATTAGCAATAGGGTTTCGGTTAGAGAGTGAATGTCAATGTCAGCAAATTTGAAGGGTCAGTCACAATGTTGAACTGGGGAAAATATGTAGGAAAGCAGATATCAATAGAGACATTAGGAAATCAGGCAAAGTATAAAGTGAGTAAAAAAAAATAGACATTTTCAACAGTTTTGAGATTGAATATATAATCTTAGGAAGAAACAAATATGTAGCCACCAATAGGATTGACATTTGAGAGCATTAGGCAACCTGGACATGGATGTTTTTAGTAATCCATGTTCAGTTCCCTTTTAGGCTTTGGTACAATCATACGTGTGACTTTTGCATTTTGTGTCCTGAATATTACTATGATAACATGCATATGTAGAATCAGTTGACATGAGTATTTCTTCCACCATTTCTGGGAGCAATATTTTGAAGACGTATAAATTAGTATTGGGTGTACAAAGAGGTGTACCCTGTGTCTATCAATATAGAGGTAATGCATGAATAGACCATACTGTGACCAAATAAATAACTGGTTCCACTTTAAATAATGGATTGAATGGATACCTTTAACTAAGTAAGAAATCTTATATTGATATACAATCATTCTTTCCCACCACTTATACATGTAATGGTAATATTAGGGTTATGGTTTATCATGACGGGTGTGTGAGTTTTGCTTCAAATGTGATAATGGAAATCGAAAATAATGTGTTTGGAAAAAAGTCTCATGAAAAGAGCAGTCAAGAAACATGGAGGAATACATGTGTTCTGTTACAGGAAGTGATTGAAAGTAAAAAAATGCGTATAAATTATCTAAATTGTGGATGAAATATGCATCCTATTATGTGCATAAACTGGAGAAATAGTAATATACCAGTGTTGAATAAAAATGAACGTCAAAATACACATTATATCACATAGGAATATTCTTGCATTGATGTTAATCTGGGTCAGTTACTGTAGAAATATTAGAATTTTTTTTGGTGTTATAATACAATTTATTTTAGCACTAGCATGCCACAGAAGGTAGAGGGAAGAGCAATGGATTTTCAGTTATAGCATTAATTATCTAACATTAAATGACTACTTTGGGGAGTGTAGAAATTACATAAGGCTATATAACATTTTTTTTATTTAACATTCATAAAACCTTGGAATTATGGTAATATTTCTAGTTTTTTATTTTTTATTTTTTCAGTTTGTGATAGACCTTCATTTTATTTATTTGTATCTGGTGCTGAGAATATAACCCAGTGCCTCACAAATGGTAGACAAGCATGATACCACTGAGCCACAAACCCAGCCCCTCCACTTTTATCTTATCATCAAACACTCCTCTCCCTCTTCTTTTCTCACTTTCTTCCTCATTTTCTTCCTTCTTTCTCTTCCTTTTTCATTATCCCTCCATATGTATTTTTCTCTCATGTCATTACAAACAGTAGTATGCTATGAAATTTACATTTAAGACAGTTTTTTATAGTCATTTTTTTTCTGGAGAAAATTTAAAAATTATAATCACCTGATAGATATATTACAATACATTAATTATACATATTATCTATATTAATGCATATGTATTACATATGTTATATATATATATATATATATATATATATATGTATATATATATATATATTTAAAAGTACTTTGATTAGCCTGTTTGAAATAATATAGACAAAATCTTTCTTAATTCTCAAGTCTTCCAGAATTAACATCTTACAGTGAAAATCAAATAAACATATTTAAGTAAAAGGGTATCATTCTTATTTATCAATACTGTGTCCATTATATTACTGTGATAAAATGTATATGTACATCAGGTGACATGAGTATTTCTTCCACCATTTTGGGGAGCAAAATTTTGAAAACTTATAAATTAGTACTGAGGATACAAATTGTTGTAACCTGTGTTGATGAATCTAGAGATGATGCATGAATAGACAATATTGTGAATAAATTATATAACTATTTCCAACTTTAAATAATGGATTGAATTGATATCTGAAAATATATAGCAAATCTTATATTGATATACATACATTCATTCCAACCAGTTATATATCTAATGGTAATATTAGGGTTACGGTTTATCATGAAGAGTGTGAGTTTTGCTTCAAAAATGATTATGGAATCAAAAATAATGTGTTTAGAAAGAAGTCTAGTGAATAGACCATAAAGAAACATGGAGTAATATATGTGTTCTCAAGGAGAAAGTGATTGAAATTGAGCCAAATGTCTATTAATTTGTGTACTTGTGGATGTAAGATATATCCTATGATTTTCATAAACTGAAGGAATAGTAATGTGCCAGTGTTGAATAAAAATGAACTTCAAAATACACATCATGTCCCATAGGAATCTACTTGCATTGATGTTAAACTGGGTCAGTTACTGTAGAAATATTAGGATTTGTAAGCACCATTCATTGAAGTTAGTTTTCAGTACTAGGAAAGAAATATGTATTTCAGGTGGTTGAATATTTCTGAGAATAATCTTGTGAAAAGTTGATAATAAATCCACATACAGGAACATGAATGAATTTAGGGAGTGTTTAATAATACACATATGTTTCATGTTTTGAGAAAAAAAAAAAAAAATATATATATATATATATATATATATATATATATATATATATATATATATATATATATATATATCATGGAGAAATATTACAAAGAAAATTTGACAAGATTTATAACACATACCCTTGATTAAGCAGAAGGCAAATCAAAGTATACACCATGCCTCCTATGGAAGGCCTGTATTTCTTTTCGGTTAGGTTTCTTTTTATCCATCATATTAGGATTAGTTTTCAGATTCTAGTCGGGTATATGTTAGTGTCAGGGATCAGTATTTAAAATGGAAAATAGGAAAATGAATCTAATGTGTATGCAAGTATGTGCTACACAAAAATCTTGCCACTCTCATCCAGAACAATTCCTTGACATTAACTTCACTCCAAGTGAGACCCAATTAGTGGTGAGGAGTTCGAAAACCTGTGATTACATATGTGGAACTGAAAATGCTCAGGAGTTCACAACATTCGATGTGTTAGAACAGTTTCCAAAAGTAAGGGAGAGGTTAAAAACTGCACAAACATGGAGCTCTGCTGGCCTAAAGACTTCTTGAGAAACTTCCTCTGAGGTTGGGCACATGAAATATATGTAGTTGTCAGAAGATTTAGCTTCTTTTGTAGTGACACCATCAAATCTGGATCTGCATCTATGTGACCTGGAGAAAATGGTTCCTTATTTTCTAATGAACATGAGGAAGGAGTTCTGAATTCTCCCTTTGTAGGTAAACTGTGGTCACTGGTAGTTAAGTGTCTCCCCTTGTGGTCTGTGAAACCATTTGGTCATCATCCTCCATTTTCGTGGTGTTTCTTACTGTGGCACTGGGAGTTTGGTATTGGCTTAATGAAATACAAGTAGTTCAACAAGGACACAGTGCTGGAGGGAGTTCTGTCACGTGTGGTTGGTCAGGGTCTCCAGGAAAATGTTCAAAACAGGGGTCTATCCCACATAGCTTTCCCCCTTGACTATAGCAACCGGATTCTGAACATTGCCCTCAAACCTCTCAATATAACAAGATGCCTATACATATAATTATCTGTGGCCTGCACCATGTCAGTCACAAGTCTTTTGAAGCCAATGGCAGATCCACGTGGTAAAACCACAGGTATTTATTCAGAAACCTATAGTCCACTGCTCTACACCCACTACTCAGGAGGCTCCAACTCACTAGCATCTCTGTTCTACAACATTTTCATGAAACCCAGTCAATCAAGGCACTGTCTGGTACACTCATGATCAGCAATAGAACATCCAAAGGTTCTCCAGGGCCACCTGGTCATGAAAATTTCAAAAAAATTCATGGTATTTATCTAGCCATTTTTCAAGGATGAAGTTGGAGGCACTGTGGGTATCAATTCATTCAGGAACCATTACATGGTGAGGAAGCTGATTTCAATGAAAGCTCTGCAGAACTCTTTAAGGCAAGGCTTCCCAAAGAGTGGCCAAAAGGTCACATGAAGCCAGGCCCATTGAGGTCTTGAATGTGAGGTTCATATGTGTTTTGACTCTCAATTATGGCTGCCAAGTCTTTCACAAAAAAATAATGTGTTCTGTGGAAAGCCATCTTGGGCCTATATCTCAGTTTCCAAGGGCGATGCTCATGCGTGGCCTCCTGTTATCCCAACACAATTCATGGCAATACTTTTCTGAGGTCAGTTCCAGAACTCAGTCTCTAAGAGGAATCACAGCAGAGTTCAAGCCCATGTGGACCCAGTCATCTCTTTCAACCGCCACACAAATGACCACAATTAAAACCACAAGACTCCTACATGGCACTCATCTTCCATAAAGACACTCATCATAACATCTGGCTGGAGGTTGCCATGAGGGGCACAGCCAAAAACAGTGTCCAAAATAAGCTCCCTTGCCCCTCATTTGCCTAAAGTCAGGGTGGCTTTGACACCCTTGTTGTGAACCAGAAGTAATCTGTAAGTGTAAAAGAAATTGAAATTAATGTGTAAAATTTAAAGTTTAAAAGACTCGGTGTTGCAAAGTTTCTAAGCTGCAAGGTCTGAGTTAAAATGTAAAGGACCAGGTATTGTTACGTTCCTATGCTATACACAAAACCTGAAATTCCTGTAGCTTGTAGGACAATTCCCGGACTGCCCAGTAAATTTTCCCCTGACTGCCTGATTGTTTAATAACCTAGTACCCTTTGTGGCCTGGCACATAGGCATCACAGGGCCTAAACCAATCAGTTTCAATGTGTACCCCACTTTAGAACTGACCTATCACTCCTGCCAGACCTGTTCCCACCAAAGAATGAGCTAATCATCTTTGGAATTGTTGTTTGATTTTCCCGTGGTGTATGATGATTTTTTAAAAGAGACTGTGATGTATGTAAAGTCCCGCCCTCCCCAAAAAGTGTACTTAAGCACTGCTCAACTCCTGCTTGTGGCTCTGGGCTGCTCTCCCTTCTTGAGTGAGCACGGAGCCCCAGCATGATGGATTGGAACTCAATAAATGCTTTTTGCTGTTGCATGATCCGCGGTCTCTTGGTGGTCTCTTCCTCCGACATTCGCTGAACCCTTAATTTTGGTGAGTTGGCCGGGAATCGTGCAGCACCGAACAAGGAGATCCCAACGGACCCCTCTGAGGGTAAGAAAGGCGCCTCTTTCCATTTTTCCTTGTGATCGCTCAGAGCTTTTTGTTCAGGTTTGGTTTTTCGGTTTTCGGTTTGGGTTGGCAGAGTGGCTGCCAGCAGAGCGTGTAAGTTCCCCCTGGCAGTGGTGGACAAACATGTCCTAAAGCCACCGGCCACGTTCTTGCAAGGGACACCTTGAAGGACTCGGGGAGGGACAGATGTGAACTCATTAGGTGAGGAGATATGGAAGTGCCCTCATTAGGTGAGGAGGGACAGATGAGCCCTCATTAAGTGACTCTGTTGCAAACCCATCAGGTCTTGCTGGCTACTTTTTTCTCTCAGGTTGAATTCACTGTCTGTCTTTGTGGTGTAACTCATCAGGTTATGCCAGTTACTGGGTTCTAATCTGTACTTCTGAACTCGTGTTAAACGTTAACTGTGTGCCCGTGTTTGTGTTACATTTGTTTTGTCCTTGTCTCTGTTTGAGTAACTCTCAATATGGGACAAAGCCATTCCATGCCTCTGTCCCTGAAGCCTTTCCTGGTCGCTGCCTCCAATCTGACCCCTTTGCCCACAATCCTATAACTCAAACCTTCTGCTCCTCCCCCTCTTCCCTCCATTCTCCCTGAGTCACAAGATTGTTGATCTTGGAGTTGTGAACGAACGGGAGCTGCATGATGGTCTTTGTGTGTCTTTTTGTCTGTGTTTCTGTTAAATGTGATGGCATTGTTTGGACCGATGCAGAGTCCCGAGTTCCAACCTGCCTTAGATGTGTGGAAATAACTTTAGCTAAAATTTAACCTAAAGCTTCTTCTGTGAGGGACCAAAAGTCAATAGAACCACCAGCTTTTCTGTTCTCACCTTTTACACCTCTCTTAGCTGTGTTTTAAAGAACTTTGATAAACTTTTCTTCTCTTTGTTAAGCGAGATTAGGGAAGCAGTGATTTCTTTTCTTCCCATAGTTGGCTTGAGCACGCCCACTGCAGAAGGAAATGCCTGGGGTCTAAGAACATTGATATCTCACTTAAACTTTTCTCAAAACCCTATCCTCATTATTAAATTTTTATTAATTGGCTTTGGGGATGGGAACCAAACCTTCAGTCATAAATTTTGACACACCAGTGGGGACTTTCAATGAACCACACTCTGCCCTCTTGGGGAAGCCTAGCACTCAAAACAATTGCAAGCAGAGGATGAATTTTTTGGAAGCTGACTACTGAAAAGGTGGGAGATATAGAATATGCCTGGTGCCTGGGGTCAAACCACCAGAAGGACTAATCCTGTAAGTAAATGGTGAGGCTAAGGGACTCCCAGCAGGTGCCAGAGCCATTTTGCTGTGGGGAACTCCCTAATTCCTTACCTGCACTTTAAGGATTGCTCCACCTCTGTTTACTTAACAAAAGGGACCAAGAATGCAGTAATATGTTGATATTTTAGATTGTTTCTTGGGGATGATCTTGGCTGAAATTGTATTTAAAAGATGATATTTTTAATTGTAACAATCTGGTATCTGAATGGGTTTCTAAAGCATTGCACTATCTTACAGATAAAAGTTGGGTTTAAACAAGAGTTTAGTTTGATTTAAGATAGCTGATGCTAGAAAACTTAAATACTTCGGATAAAAAAATAATTAAAGAGTTTTAATTTTGAACTAGGTAGCCTGAGAAAATTTCACTAGATATACCAGTGCATTAACTTGGGCAAAGATAATAAATTATGATATGATATCTGTTCCCTTCAATGTGTAAGATTTTTTTAAAAACGTGCTAAATTAAAACGTTGGTCTGGCTTAGTGAAATGACATTAATTAGCAACAGTCTTGGAAATTTTTAAAGCTTAATTTGGGATACAAATGGTAGTCTGTGGTTGTTTTTAAAATTTTTTTCAAGAAATTTAATGTAGCTTACTACTACTTTAGAAACTTCAGAACAAAGAAAGTGGCTTAATGATCCTAGAGAAACTTCTTATGATGGTGGCTTTAATATTATCAAAAAATGATCATATTTTCAGTTTTTTTGTGGTGAGGCTAAGGGACTCAAGATTTTCTAGTGTAGAAAAACATAAAGATATAAAATTTTGAGAATTACATCTTAAACTTGCATCATAATTTTCAACATTCAAACCTGGAAATTATGACTTATAGCTAAAATGCCTTAGGCATGAGGTTTCTGCTCAGAACTCCAGCCTTTACAGTTTTCAAGTCCTCAGCCAGGACTTAAGTTGATATGCAAATAAAAGAAGCCTGCAGCACTCAGCAGGAGACAGATAAAAAGGAGTAAAAGTGTCTTTTTACCTGAACTCAAACTAGATCCAAACAAAAAGTACATTATATGGTATTTACTAATTACTGGCCAGTCATCTTTTTTGGCACTTTTGCTTTTTCTTAGATTCTGTATTTTTTATTTTTTGAGCTCATGATCTTGATCCTGCAGATGGGTTAATGTTTTCTGATCAGTTCTATTTTTGATCAACTGTGGAGTTTTTAAACATTGCAATGGATATTTCACCTGAAAAAGCTACAAGGCCTTCACTATTGTGTTATGTGTTACACTTGTGTTACCTGTTGTATGTTGGTATGTCTGTATGTGTGTATGTCCATATATCATGCAGTGATATGACAATTGACAGATGAGGAGCGCTCATAAAATATTTAAAAATTGATATAAATATCTTGGATTCACGTGATTCAAATGGTTCAATTCAAATTGGGTAAACAGATAAAAATAAAGATGTCTTTAGAATTAGGCCTATAAGTTTTCTAGGTGTACAAACAGGCCCTAATAAAATGTTGATGTCTACAAAATAATCTGCTTAAATTCAGAAATTTATAAGTATTGTTTCAAAATGTGAACAGAAAGAGGTTAACAGATGGAAAAGAGAAACTAAAAGTTTCTAGATATAGATTTAATAGAGGGAAAATATGTTTCTCGATAAGAGAGTCTATATGATTAAGTAATTAAAATGGTTTAAGTAAATAATAAAAAGGTTTGTGTAAGTTGGTTATATGTGTAAGTTTTGAGCAAGTAATCTTAAAAAATTAAACAGCTGGTTAAACAATACTGTTTTTATAAAATTATGCCAGGTTATTTCTTTAAAAAGCTAAACATGGTTAATACAAAAACATCAATGTAATTGTGGTGTTAATGTGTTCATATCTTCCAGGTATACAAGTGTGTAAGGTAGAAGCTTCAAAAGAGCATTGTATCATGCTGGTGTTCTAAGGTTGTATGGTAATTCTAGGCTTAAAATAAAAACATGTTGGAGATTTATGTGTATCATTTGTGTTGTATAATTGGACTTGTTATCAAAAAGATATGTACAGTTACATGTTACTTTTTACACTTAGATACAATTTAAAAGTATTTTTAAGTTAAGTAGAGCCTAATCTCTGTGAAGGTTTTATTGTAAAACACAAAGGCAATGCCCATTCATTTCCATGTGAAAACTGTTTTCTTCAGGCTTCAGGAAGGAGTAGCCTGAGGAAAAGACATTCCTGATATTCAGGGCAACATAACAATAGGTAATCAAAAGGCCCAAAGCAGGGTTTCTCCACTGAGACTTTACTGGTCACACTGATATCAGAGTTTTCTGAGATTCTTGCCATTCCCTTCAGCTATCCAGTACATGGCCATGTCACAGAGCTTGGAAGTGGTACATATCTTGTACACAAAACCATGAGCCTATTTTGGAGAGTGGCCAGAATTCAGGAAGGATACAGGAACGTAAGAAAATAGTAGGTGTTGCCCAATGATAAGGCAAGCCACAGTCCATTTATAAAATGGGCAGGATGAATGCTTGGAAGTTTTCTCTTTGACAGAACACACCCATTGAGGCATTCTCTTTTCTAATGTCTACAACCATGGACACAGTGGGATACACAGACATAGAAACACTCGCCTTGTCAAAGGACTAACTAGAAACAGTTCACTCCAAACCAAAAAAACCCCCTTTCCTAACTATTCTCAGAACATGAGAAAAAAACCACAATCCCACTCAAACACGCACAAAGTCACCTCCTTCCCCCAAGTAGGTCTGAAACTATCCAGAGTGTCCTCTGACTGGAGGGCCATACTATGTTCCCCAGAAATGGCCAGTCCTGTCTCAGATCTGGTCTCCTGGGTCAACTCTGTGAAGTGGTCAGGAGACAGCAGTGAGCCTCTACCTTCTTTCTCCGGAAGGGCCCGTCTTCAGAACTTTCCTGGCATTTGGCCATCCTCACATCACTAGGTACCACAAAAGACTGACTCTGTCCTTGGTAAATCCAAACAAGTGAGACCACTGTGACTGGAGCTTGGACTGGGTCTGGATTCCTGGCTTCCTGGTACCCAAATTCGGAGAGTTCCATCAACAAGGATGTGAGGTGAGGTCACTTCCTTCAGGAACTGAATGTGGTCTCTGCCTTTTCAACCACTTTGTCCTAAAATTTGCTTCCTAGGGTCTCATAATATGGAGGATGCCCCTACTTCCTGTGACACTTTCACAAGTTCGAATGGTATAGAAACCATAGGCACCTGGGAACAGCTCTCCACACAGGCCTAGTTTGGTCAATCTTCCCTACATTAAGAAAAGAGAGGATGATTCAGACACATGCTTTCAACCTGACCGAGTTGTTTGCCATGGAAGATGACTTTTGCTCTCTCAGGCCTTTCATAGCTGCCTGCATCTTCTCCAGGGATCATATCTGCATGGAAATTTGAGGTTGTCAACAGGTGGAAGATCCCCTCCACCCCTGTATTGTAAGACCAACTCTGTCCCTGCTCTTCTGTAAAGTTGGATTGAGGGAACAGTGTATAGTTAGGATTAATAACATGTTCGATTTGTGTTAGGAATCATTCTGCTGGATGAATAATGGTATTGGGAACCTGCAATATATATAAGAATATACAGGTAAAATATAATTATGAAAACTGAAATCTAGGTAAGATTTGAAGACCAGAAAGGCATTGGGCCCGTGATTGGGATACTTAGCTTTGAAGTATGTTCTGCACAGATGTCTCAGATAAATCAATATACAATGGTATAGGACCTTGTACCTTGGATGATTGATTGTTGAAGAGATCATCCAGTCAAAAAGGGATAGTCGTAGGATTAGGTAAATAGTCGGTAGGTTTAGAAAAAAGAGTGAGTATAGTATTTGGACAAAAAGTTCTTTAGCAATAGGGTTTCGGATAAAGAGTGAATGTAAATGTCAGCACATGTGAAGAATCAGTCACTATGATGAACTGGGGAAAATATGTAGGAAAAGAGATATCAATAGAGACATTAGGAAATTAGACAAAATATAAAGTGAGTGATAGGATTAGACATTTTCAACATGGTTGAGGTTGAATATATAATCTTGGGAAGAAACAAATATGTACTCACCAATAGGATTGACATTTGAGAGAATTAGGCATCCAAGACATGGATGTTTTTAGTAATCCATGTTCACTTTCCATTTAGGCTTTGGGACAATCCTAAGTGTGACCTTTGCATTTTGTGTCCAGAATATTACTGTGATAAAATGTATATGTAGATCAGTTGACATGAGTATTTCTTCCACCATTTCTGGGAGCAAAATTTTTAAGATATACAAATTATTATTGGGGGTACACAGAGGTGTACACTGTGTCTATCAACATAGAGATAATGCATGAATAGACCATACTGTGATTAAATAATATAACTGGTTCCACTTTAAATAATGGATTGAATTGATATTTGAAAGTATGCAAGAAATCTCATATCGATATACAATCATTCATTCCCACCAGTTTTACATCTAATGGTAATATTAGGGTTATGGTTTATCATGACGGGTGTGTGAGTTTTGCTTCAAAAATGATAATGGAAATCAAAAATAATGTCTTTGGAAAAAGTCTCATGAAAGGTGCAGTCAAGAAACGTGGAGGAATACATGTGTTCTGAAGCAGGAAGTGATTGAAAGTAAAACAAATGCATATAAATTTGCTAAATTGTGAATGAAAAATACATATTATGATGTGCATAAACTGGAGAAATAGTAATGTACCAGTGTTGAATAAAAATGAACGTCAAAATACAATTATATCCCATGGGAATCTTCTTGCATTTATGTTAAACTGGGTCAGTTACTGTAGAAATATTAGAATTTTTTTGGTGTTATAATACAATTTATTTAAGCACTAGCATGCCACAGAATGTCGAGGAAAGAGCAATGGATTTTTAGTTATCGCACTAGTAATCTATCATTAAATGACTATTTTTGGGAGTCTAGAAATTACATAAGGCTATGCAACAATTTTTTTTTTATTTAGCATTTATAAAAACTTGGAATTTTGGTAATATTTCTACTTTTATTTTAATTTTTTCAGTTGTTGATCGACCTCAGTTTATTTATTTATATGTTGTGATGAGAATATAACCCAGTGCCTCACACATGCTAGCCAAGCATGTTACCACTGAGCCAGTCACCCAGACCCTCCACTTTTATCTTATAATCAAACACTCCTCTCCCTCTTCTTTACTCACTTTCTTCCTCATTTTCCCCCTTCTCTCTCTTCCTTTTTCATTTTCCCTCCATAGGAGTTTTTCTCTCATGTCATTACAAACAGTAATATGCTATGAAATTTACATTTAAGAATGTTTTTTATAGTCATTCTTTTTTCTTGAGAAAATTTAATAATTATAATAACCTATAGATATATTACAATACATTTATTATACATATGTATCTATATTCATGCATATGTATTACATATGTTATATATATACATATATATTTAAAAGTACTTTGATTAGCCAGTTAGAAATAATATAGACCAAGTCTTTCTTAATTTTCAAGTCTTCCAGAATTAACATCTTACAGTGAAAATCAAATAAACATATTTAAGTAAACAGGTATCATTCTTATTTATCAATACTTATCATTTAAGTTTTTATATTACATTAAGCTGTAATATGGCATATTAACTCTTATGAATTAGAGAAATTTCATTTGAACAACCTATTATTTAAGGACCATATGCACTGACATTTTAAATGGCTTTCTCGTGATTTTAATTTCTATCAATTGCATATTTATTGCCAAATACTTATATTATTAATTTTCATATTCATGATTGATATAAAGTCAATTGTTTAATTCTTCTTGTAAGTAGTTACTTATTACAGTAGGGACAGTATTAATAATTCTACATCTTTATAAGAAAAATGGTACAAAGGTATTTTCATGCAAAATTAAGAATAATTGCATGCTCTAAATATTTGATTGTTGATACATATAATAAAGAGCTTTTGATGAGTCTCTTCCCCAGTAAAACATAAAATGCAAAGATGTAGTTGGGTATGTATTTCCAAATAAAGATAAGGAAAAATACACATTATCAGCTAGAAACTATCAAATAAAAGATGAAAAGAACAATCCAACACATTGTACGAACTTGTCAGAAGAGGTAGCCTAAGACTAGACCTGGTCCATGACAAAATATTCACGAAAAAAATGAAATATGAAAAATATAGGAAATGATATGAATTTTTCATGAAGGTAGGTGGATTATCCTTTAATCTCAATATATGTTCATTTTTAAAAGCCAGTTTTCTGGTAAAATAAATTTGTGATATTTACAACTACACAAAACAAACTTTCTGCTTATCAAAATGAATGCATCTCAATTCTTTTTTAGCTGATTTCTTCCCACTCAATTTTAAACCTTTGTTTATTTATTTTTATTGGTTTTTCAAAACATTACAAAGCTCATGATATATCATCTTTCATACATTTGACTCAAATGGGTTATGAACTCCCAATTTTCCCCAAATACGAATTGCAGAATCACATCAGTTACACATTCACATTTTTACATAATGTCATATTAGTGACTGTTGTCCTCTGCTACCTTTATTATCCCCTACTATCCCCCCTCCCCTCCCATCCTATCTTCACTCTCTTCCTCATCTGCTATTCTTCACTTCTCTCTCTTGTTCCCGCCTTTCCCCTCACAATGTCTTATATGTAATTTTATGTAACAATGAGGGTCTACTACCATTTCCATATGCTTTCCCTTCTCTCTTCCTTTCTCTCTCCCACTCATCTTTGTTTAATATTAATCTTTTCCTCATGCTCTTCCTCACTGTTCTATTCTTAGTGACTCTCTTTTTATCAAAGAAGACATTTGCCATTTTTTTTAAGGATTGGCTAGCTTCTCTTAGCATAATCTGCTTTAATGCCATCCATTTCCCTGCAAATTCTATGATTTTGTCATTTTTTAGTGCTGCATCCATCGTGTATAGATGCCACATTTTTTTTATCCATTCATCTATTGAATTGCATCTAGGTTGGTTCCACAGTCTAGCTATTGTGAATTGTGCCACTATGATCATTGATGTGGCAGTATCCCTTTAGTACACTCTTTTAAGATCCTCAGGGAATAGTCCGAGAAGGGCGATAGCTGGTTCAAATGGTGGATCCATTCCTAGCTTTCCCAGGAATTCCCATACTGCTTTCCATGTTGGCCTCACCAATTTGCAGTCCCACCAGCAGTGTACAAGTGTCCCCTTTTCCCCACATCCTCGTAAACACTTGTTGTTTGACTTCATAATGGCTGCCAATCATACTGGAGTGAGATGGTATCTTAGGGTGGGTTTGATTTGCATTTCTCTGACTGCTAGATGTGGTGAGCATTTTTTCATGTACTTGTTGATTGATTGTATGTCCTCCTCGGTGAAGTGTCATTTCAGGTCCTTGCCCCATTTGTTGATTAGGTTATTTGTTATCTTATTGATAGTTTTTTTTTGAATTCTTTGTATATTCAGGATATTAGGGCTCTATCTGAAGTGTGAGGGGTAAAAATTTGTTCCCAGGATGTAGGCTCTCTATTTACCTCTCTTATTGTTTCTCTGGCAGAGAAAAAAAACTTTTTAGTTTAAGTAATCTCATTTTTTTTATTCTTGTTAATAACTCATGGGCTATGCGCGTCCTATTAAGAAATTTGGAGCCCGACCCCACAGTATGTAGATCGTAGCCAACTTTTTCTTCTATGAAATGCAGTGTCTCTGATTTTATATCTAGATCCTTGATCCATTTTGAGTTAAATTTAGTGCATGGCGAGAGAAGGGAATTCAGTTTCATTTTGTTGCATATGGATTTCCAATTTTCCCAGCACCATTTGTTGAAGATGCTACCCTTCCTCCATTGCATGCTTTTAGCCCCTTTATCAAATATAAGAAAGTTGTAATTTTGTGGATTGGTTTCTGTGTCCTCTCTTCTGTACCACTGGTCCACCTGCTTTTTTCGGTACCAGTACCATGCTGTTTTTGTTACTATTGCTTTGTAGTACAGTTTGAACTCTGGTATCGCTATACCTCCAGATTCACACTTCCTGCTTAGAGTTGCTTTTGCTATTCTGGGTCTTTTGTTTTTCCATATGAATTTCATGATTGATTTATCTATTTCTACAAGAAATGCCGTTGGGATTTTGATTGGCATTGCATTAAACCTGTAGAGAACTTTGTGTAATATTGCCATTTTTATGTTGTTAGATCTGCCTATTCATGAACAGGGCACATGTTTCCATCTTCTGAGATCTTCTTCTATCTCTCTCTTTAGAGTTCTGTAGTTTTCATTATATAAATCTTTCACCTCTTTTGTTAGGTTGATTCCCAAGTATCTTATTTTATTTGAGGATATTGTGAATAGAGTGGTTTTCCTCATTTCCATTTCAGAAGTTTTGTTGCTGTTATACAGGAATGCCTTTGATTTATGCGTGTTAATTATATATCCTGGCACATTTCTGAATTCATTTATTAACTCTAGCCATTTCTTTGTAGACCTTTTTGTGTCTGTTAAATATATTATCATGTCATCTGCAAATAGTGATACTTTAAATTCTTCTTTTCCTATTTTTATGCCTTTAATTTGTTTGGTCTGTTTAATTGCTCTGGCTAGTATTTCAAAACTAAATTGAATAGAAGTGGTGATAAAGGGCATCCCTGTCTTGTTCCAGATTTTAGAAGGAATGCCTTCAGTTTTTCTCCATTTAGGATGATGCTAGCCTGAGGTTTAGCATATATAGCTTTTACAATTTTGAGGTAAGTTCCTGTTATCCCTAGTATTTATAGTGTTTTGAACATAAAGGGATGCAGAACTTTGTCAAGTGCTTTTTCTGCATCTATCGATATGATCATATGGTTCTTGCCTTTAATTCTATTGATGTGGTGAATGGCATTTATTGATTTTCGTATATTGAACCATCCTTGCATCACGGGGATGAATCCTTCTTGATGATGGTGCACAATTATTTTGATATGCTTTTGTATTTGATTCGTCAGGATTTTATTGAGAATTTTTGCATCCAAGTTCATTAGAGATATTGGTCTGTAGTATTCTTTCTTTGAAGTGTCTTTGTCTGGTTTCGGGATCAGGGTGATGTTGGCCTCATAGAATGAATTTGGAAGAGCTCCTTCTTTTTCTATTTCTTGAAAACGCTTGAAAAAATATTGGTTTTAATTCTTCTTTGAAGATTTTGTAGAAATCCGCTGTATACCCATCCGGTCCAGGGCTTTTTTTTGGTTGGTAGTCTTTTGATTGCCTCTTCTATTTCTTCCTTTGTTATTGGCCTGTTTAAATTGTTTGTGTCTTCCTGACTCAATCTGGGCAGATCGTATGACTTAAGAAATTTATCAATATCTTCACAATATTCTATTTTGTTGGAATATAGTGTTTCAAAATACTTTCTAATTATCTTCTGTATTTCTGTAGTGTCTGTTGTGATATTGCCTTTTTCATCCCATATGTTAGTAATTTGAATTCTCTTTCTTCTTCTTTTCCTTAGCATGGCTAAGGGCCTGTCGATCTTATTTATTTTTTCAAAGAACCAACTTTTAGTTTTATCAATTTTTTCAACTTTATTTGTTTCAATTTCATTGATTTCTGCTCTAAATTTAATTATTTCTTGTCTTCAACTACATTTGCTGTTGTTTTGCTCTTCCTTTTCTAGGTTTTTGAGGTGTAGTTTAAGTTCATTTATTTGTTGTATTTTTCTTTTTTTGAGGAAAGAACTCCAAGAAATGAATTTCCCTGTTAAAACTGCTATCATTGTGTCCCATAGATTCCGGTATGTTGTGTCTGTATTGTCATTTGTCTCTAAGAATTTTTTTATCTCCTTCTTTATGTCTTCTGTAACCCATTGATCATTCAGTAGCATGTTGTTCATTTTCCATGTGATGTAGGATTTTTCCTTCTTTCTTTTCTCATTGATTTCCAGTTTCATTCCATTATGATCATATATGGTGCACGGTATAATCTCCATGCCTTTATATTTACTAAGAATTGCCCTATGGCATAATATATGGTGTATCTCTGAGTAGTATCCATGTGCTGCTGAGAAGAACATGTATCCACTTGATGATGGTTGATATATTCTATATATGTCGGTTAAGTCTAGGTTATTGATTGTGCTGTTGAGTTCTATAGTTTCTTTATTCAGTTTTTGTCTAGAGGATCTCTCTAATGCCTAGAGTGGTATGTTGAAGTCACCCATAATTATTGTGTTGTAGTCTATTTGACTCTTGAACTTGAGGGAGTTTGTTTTATGAACGTTGCACCTCCATTGCTTTGTGCATACAAATTGATAATTGTTTTTTTCTTGTTGGTGGATGATTCCTTTTAACAGAATATAGTGTCATTCTTTATCCCTTTTGATTAACTTAGGTTTGAAGTTGATTTTATTCCATATGAGTATGGCAAATTCTTCTTGCTTCCGAGGGCCGTATGAGTGTTATGATTTTTCCCAACCTTTTACCTTCAGCCTGTGTATGTCTTTTCCTATCATATGAGTCTTCTGAACGCAGAATATTGTTGGATTTGTTTTTTTGATCCAGGTCACTAGCACATGTCTCTTGATTGGTGAAATTAGGCCATTAACATTTAAGGTTACAATTGAAATATGATTTGTACTTCCAGTCATGTTTATTTATTTATTATATTTTAGTTTGGATAGTTTTTACTTTTTTGGTTACTTTCCTCCCTCTTTACTGAGATACTTCCCACTGTTAGTTTTGGGCACTATTTTTTGACTCTTCTTCTTGTAGTATTTTGCACAAAATGCTTTGCAGTGCTGGTTTTCTGGCTGAGAATTGTTTTAGCTTTTGTTTATCGTGAAAGACTTTAATTTCATTGTCAAATCTGAAGCTTAACTTTGCTTTATATGGTATTCTTGGTTGGAATTCTTTTTTTTTTCAGCATTTGAATTACATTGTTCCAGGATCTTCTCACTTTCAACGAATGTGATGAAAAATCAGTTGTTAACCTAATTGGTTTACCCCTGAATGTAATCTGCCTCCTTTCTCTTGTAGCTTTTAATATTCTCTCCTTGTTCTGTATGTTGGCTATCTTCATAATTATATGTCTTGGAGTTGGTCTATTTTGGTTTTGAATATTTGGGGTCCTGTAGGCTTCCAGGAATTGGCAATCCAATCCATCATTCATCTCTGGGAAGTTTTATAGAATTATTTCATTTAATATGTTGTCCATTCCTTTGGTTTGAATCTCTATGCCTTCTTCTATCCTGATGACTCTTAAATTTGTTTTTTTGTTTTTTTATGACATCCCATATCTTTTGAATAAATTCCTGGTGGGATTTAAGCATTTTTTCTGTGTTTACTCAATTCTTTTCAAGTTGATAAACTTTGTCTTCATTATCTGATGTTCTGACTTCTACTTGATCTAGTCTATTTGTAATATTCTCGTTTGAGTTTTTAATTTGGTTTATATTTTCCTGCATTTCTAGGATTACTGTTTAATATCTTTTTTAAGATCTCTATCTCCTGGTAATGCTCATTCTTTGCCATTTGAATTTGTTTGTTTAATTCATTTTCAAAATATACTTTTATTGCTTGGACTTGCTGCCTCATGTCTTCTCTAATATTCCTTTCCATCTGAGTTCGGTATGCCTTGAGTTCTTTCCCTATCCCTGTTTCTGATGCTTCAAGTTCCTCCTGTAGAATTAAGTTGTCCTGCATTGTTTGTACTCCTTTTTTGCCCTTGTTTTTTCATGATGTTCACGTTACTTTCCAGCTCTATTTGATTGCTGTGTTTCTGCTTTATTCTTTAGATTTGTTTTGGTGTTGTATATCTCTGTTGTCTCTCCTTTGTGTTGGTAAACTATGCCTGCTAAAGTGGATTCCGCTTGGAAGTAATTCCGAAGGCCGAGCTCCAGTGATGTCACCTCTCTGCTTTGGCGGGCCCCAGGCTCCTTGCCGAGGTGTCCGAATTGGGGGGTGGGACTTGACTGTCTCTGGTTTGTTTCAGCTCTGGGTCACTGGCAGGCGGGTGGTCTCCAGCCGCCCAATTGCGCGGTTGGTCGCCAGTGGGCAGGCGGTCTCCAGCCGCCCAGTCACGCGGGCAGCAGGTGGGCTGTCGCCGTTGGGTTGGCAATCTCTAGCCACGCAGTCTCACGCTCGGTTGCCGGCGGGCGGGCATTCCTCAGCCCCCCAGTCACTCAGGCAGTGGGTGGAATGTCACGTGCAGGCCTGCGGTCTCCAGCCGCCCAGTCACAAGGGCCTGCCTTCTAGTCCTTTGGTTTCTCCTGCTTGTCTTGGTTTCTTTTTCTAGACCAGATTTCCCCTGAGTGATGGCTCTCGGCAGTTCAAACTGTACTCTGTGCCTGCCGTTTGTTGGGTGTGGAGGGTGTCTTTTGGGAACCCAGACACTCTATTGTTTTGATTTTTTCCGCTTGCCCCTCCCCCAGCACTGGCTATACACGTTTCGTTATGGCCACTGATGGTAGGGGGAGTCGAAAGTCAGGTGTCTCTAGTTTTTCTTGCGTCTTTATGCAGGCTTGCTCTGATTAACCCTCCCCCGGAAAGCCTAGGAGACATTTTATGCGAAATCCCCGCTGTATGAGAGATGAGCTGAGTAACACACATCTGTTTTATTGTTGCAGTCTATTGGAGAGGGGTGGTGGTTACTTCAGATCTCAAAGATGGTGGCCACTGGTTTCCTTGGTGGAGTTTCTTTTGTGGGGGATAGAACTATACCACTTTCTTCCCTGTCTGAATTCCCAAACTCAGCCCGGGGATCAGTGGGAGCTCAGCCGGCAGGATTCCACAGAATCCGCAGCAACATTTCTCCCTGCTTCAGGTCACTTCTCGGTGGTGCCCCGCCATCTGAAACAGCAGGCCTGGCTGCATGATTCAATCAGCCCGGATCTCTGATTGCACAGTTGGCTATTGGGAACCCCGGCACTCTATTGTTTTGATTTTTTTTTTCCGCTTGCCCCTCTCTCAGCGCTGGCTAGACAGGTTTTTTTCACCACTGATGGGAGGGGGAGTTGAAAGTCAGGTGCCTCTAGTTTTCCCCTGTCTTTATGCAGGCTCGCTCTGATAATCTCTCCCCCAGAAAGCCTAGGAGAGATTTGATGCAAATTCCCCGAAGTATGGGAAATGAGCTGAGTAACAGCACCTGTTTTATTGTTGCAATCTGTAGGGGAGTGGCTGTCGTTACTTCAGCTCACCATGATGGTGGACGTTGGTTTCCTTCGTGGAGTTTCTATTGTGGGGGTTAGAACTGTACCACTTCCTTCCCCATCTGAAACCCTGAACTCAGCCCAGGGCTCAGTGGGGACTCTACTGGCAGAATTCCACAGAATCTGCATCAACGTTTCTCCGTGATTATTGATCGCATCTCCGTGGTGCCCTGATGTCTGTAGCCACTGGACAGATCGCGCGGATCAGTCAGACAGGATCTCCGGTCGCAGAGTTGGCTCATGTTTGGGACTCATTTACCGGACCTCAGTGCTAGAAATCCTTCTTCTAGGTTTCAGTGCACCCCCATTTTGCTGTAAGTTCCTAACAAGATAGTTTTTTGTCGTTCTTAGTCGTTAGTCACCTGCGCAGTGGCGCGGTACAATGGGTATGATGCTCTCTATTCACGGCCCTCTTGCAATGTCAAAATATTATGATTTGTATGCACCATTCACTGAAGTTAGTTTTCAGTATTAGGAAACAAATATGTATTTCAGGTGGATGAATATTTCTGAGAATAATCTTGTGAAAAGTTCATTATAAATCCTCATACATGAATATAAATGATTTTAGGAAGTGTATAATAAGACACATATATTTCATATTTTGAAAAATCTGGAGAGTATATATATATATATATATATATATATATATATATATATACACACACACACACACACACACAAACACACACACAGAGACATTAAAAAGTAGCAATATATATGCCAATCGAAATTCATCATTAAATATATAACATCCACTTATCCAAAAATATACATTTTACTGAAAATGGATTTATGCATAATGTTGGTCAACTAGGAAGCTCACCCATAGGTTAAATTTTCGGTTCCAACAGAGGTTAGGAGGAGTGATCTCTTCTCACAATTTTTATCAGCCATGTCAGCCACCTCAGAAGAATGTACATGTGATACCAGGTAGGATTCTATATGTGCATATAAAAATACATGTGCTTAATAGGCTACAGAAAAGGGAGAGAGGAATTCACATATTTGTTAATTTTAAAAACACATGGAGAACTATGTCAATAAACATTAAATATATATTTTAACTCCTACACAATATAATCCAAAAGGGATGTCCAACTACATATCATGCCTTCTCTGAATTGCTGGTATTTGTATTCTGTTTGGGTTACTATTCTCCATCATATTAGGATTAGTAGTCAGAGTCTAGTAGGGTATGGGTTAGTGTCAGAGATTCAGTATTTCAAATGGAAAATAGGAAAGTAAACCCAATGTGTTTGCAAATATGTGCTACACAAAAATCTTCCCAATCACATTAAGAACAATCCCTTGATATTACCCTCGCTGGAAGAAATACACAATTAGAGGATAAGAGTTAGAAAATCTGTGAATACATACCCGGAATGGAATATGCTCAGGAGTTCACAACCTTGGAGGTGGTAGATGACTTTCCAAAAATAAAAGACAAGGTAAACACTCCACAAACATGGAGCTCTGCAGGCCTAAAGACTTCTTGAGATACTGCCTCTGAGTTGGGACACTTGAAATGTATGTTGTTGTCGGTAGCTTTAGCATCCTATGTAGTGAGAGCATCAAAACTGGGTCAACATCTATGTGACCTGGAGGACATGGTATCTTATTTTCCAATGAAAATGAGGCAGGAGTGCTGAATTCTCACTTTGTAGGTAAACTGTGGCAACTGGGGGATAAGTGTCTCTTCATGTGGACTGTGAAGCCATTTGGTCATACTCTACTTTTCGTGGTGATTCTTGCTGCTGCACTGGGAGTTTGGTATTTGCTTCATGAAATACAAGGAGTTCAACTGGGACACAGTGCTGGAGGGAGTTCTGTCACGTGTGGTGGGAAAGAGTCTGCAGGAGAATGCACCAACCAGGCTTATGTCCAACATAGCTTGCCCCCTTGACCATATCAACCTGATTCTGAACATTGCCCAGAAACCTATCCGTATAACAAGATGCCTTTTCATATAAGGGTCTGCTGGCTGCATCATGTCAGTCACAAGCCATTTGAAAGCCAACGGCCCATCCACATGAAACCACCAGAGATGTTTTATCTCACACCTACCCACCTTTGCTTTAGGCCCACTACTCAGCAGGTTCCAACTTACTGGCATCTCTGTTCTACACAATTTTTTTGTGAAACCCAGTCAATCAAGGCACTTTCTGGTACACTCATGATCAGCAACAGGATCTCCAATGGTTTTCCAGTGCCACCTGGTCATGGGAATTTCAAAAATTTCATGGTATTTATCGAGCCCATTTTTCAAGGATGAAGTTGTAGGCACTGAGGGTTTCATTTAATTCAGTAACCATTAAATGGTGAGGAAGCCCATTTCAATGAACGCTCTGGATAACTCTCACAGGCAAGGCTTCCCAAAGTGTTGCCAAATGGTCACATGAAGCCAGGCCCATTGAGGTCTACAATGTAAAATCCTTGCCTGTTTTGCCTCTCAACTATGGCTGCTAATTCTTTCAGAAAAAAATTATGTGATAACCTGGCTGAGATTCCCTGTGCTCTGTGGAAAGCCTTCCTGGGCACAGATCTCAGATTCCAAGGGTGACTCTCATGCATGGCCTTCTAAAATCCCAACAAAACTCATGGCAATACTTCTCTGAGATCAGTTCCAGAACTCAGTCTCTAAGGGGAATCACACCAGAGTTCAAGACCAGGTGGAGCCAGTCATATTTTTCAACAACCACACTAATAACCACAATTAAAACCAGAACACTTCCACATGGGCATCATCTTCTTCCATATAGACACTCATTTTAACCTCTGGATGGAGGTTTCCATGAGGGTCACAGCCCAAGACAGTGTCCAAAATAAGCTTCCTTGCCCCTCATTTGCTTAAAGTTGGGGTGGCCTGAACACCTTTCTGTGAACCATGACTGATCAAATAGGCCTGCCGTTAATACTGCTCTGCTTCTCCAATTTGAGGACTACTGACTGTGGGGTTTAGAATCTTCATGTGAATTGGAATCATTGGAATCACCTATGGGCTAGCCTCTGAAGTGCTTTGAAGAACTCATTTGACCCAAAGGCACCCTATTCTCACTTGATAGAGGTCAGGAACCTTACAGAGGTAGGGAGAGACTTCATCCACAAGGACTGCTCTTTTGGCCATTTTGGTTTTGGATGAAAACGTGGGATGTATAAGGTGCTGAGTATCTAACCACAGCCTCACACAGGGCCAAGAGGCTGTTTCAGAAACATCCATTTCCAATGAAATTAAGCAAAGAGCCACAGGTGATGCCCATTCATTTCCATTGGAAAACTGTTTTCTTCAGGCTTCACAAATGAGTGTCCTGAGGTAAAAACCTTCCTGAAATTCAGGGCAGCAGAACAATAGGTAAGCAAAAGCCCGAAAGAAGGGTTTCTCCACTGAGACTTTCCTGGTCCCACTGATATCTGAGTTTTCTTAGATGCTCGCCATTTCCTTCAGCTAACCAGTACATCACCATATCACAGAGCTTGGAGGTGGTACATATCTTGGACACAAAACCATGAGGCTATTCTGGAGAGTTTCCAGAATTCAGGAAGAAAACAGAAACTTAGTAAGAGAGCAGATGTTGCCCTTCAATAAGACAAGCTGCAGTCCATTTGTAAATTGGGCAGGATGAATGTTTGGAAGCTTTCTACTAGACAGGACACATCCATTGATGCATTCTCTTTTCTAATGTCTACAACCACGGACAGAGTGGGATGCACAGACATAGAAGCACTCGCCTTGTC